>NW_028301615.1:5454545-5606060 GCF_987345545.1 Pholcus phalangioides | reverse complement strand
CAATCCGTCACTGTGTCCCGCCCACGGAATAAAAGAGTGTGAAATGCCTATCCCCCCTACCTCGGCCGGCTCAGCCGGATCTGGTAGTCTGCATGACGGGCCGGATCCAGTAGGGATAGAGTTTCTAGAGATTAGTTTCTAAATTTTTTCCATCAGTATTATGTAGATATATTTCTGGGGTACGAAATAATTTAGTAAATCTCGCAACCATCAATTTTAATTTACTGCACACCTCAAATATTCTTTTAAAATTTTACACATTTCCTCCCAGATAATTCTTCCTGTATAATAATAATCTACATGTTGTGAGATTGTTTTTCTTCTAATCATTCTTCAAACATCTTCAGAGATTAACATTTAAAGAGCCATCTGGGGTGGATTACAAATAAATTATTTCTTCATCCGGAAAACAAGTAATAATGTAATTTCTCTTCGAACATGTTGAGTGTTAAATAATACACAATATCAAACTGGTGGGGAAAAGGGAGGGGTGGAGAAAGCGAGGAGGAAAGGGTGGTGAACTGTCAATCAAAATAGGTCAAGCCTCTCCCCAGTTTCGTACGCTTTCCGCCAGGTGGCCAACTTTGCATCAAAATTTAACATTAAGTGGGCACGCTTAATCTTGAACCGCGGTTCTTACATTTCCATCGCATACAAGAAACTACAAGCATCGGAAATACGGAAATAAATAGGGAACATGAAGCATGTTTCCCAATTTCTGGCAGTACCTACTCGTTTGCGAGTATTTGCTGCCCTCTAAACCGGCCCGCGGGGGGCCATTGCGAAGAGAAAGGCAAGGTTGCAATTGTATGTGATTTGTGAAGTGTGTGTGGTAGGTCAGAATTCGGGAGCTTGTCTACGTTAATTAATTTGGATTAATTAACCAGGAAAAATCCTTCTGAACTTGTTAGTCATATTACTTATTAATATTTTCGGCAGGAAAAGTGAACTGCTTCTGCGACGCCATCTTAGTTACGCCGTGCCTCATCCTCATTGGTCGGATGAGTAGCTTGTCAGGGATTGGCTGAAAGGGAAGAAAAATACACAAAAATACAATTTATTATAAATATTAATTAGAAGGTGAAGAAAAAGAAGATAGGAAGGTAACCTCCTGAAATATTTTGATGTGAAATATGGCGGGCAACATTTTGAAATGTTGTTATCTGCATACTTCGCTAATTCCGAGCCATCAGAGAGACTGGCTTGTACTATCTCGGAGATACGAGATTTACTCTGATCAAGATTCTGATTCTAAGGAAGCTGGTGATGAAAAAGCCGAAATATTGGCTCAAGTGACGCGTCTTGCCAGCAAGTTGTCGGCCGACGCTACTTTCATCATGGACTTCCCGCAAACTAGACGGATCTGCAGGGATGATCAACTCTTCAGACGGTCCTTTGAGGTTGTTGAGCGCATGAGGAAGATGAAGTCTTCAGAGGCGAGGAAAAAGCTTTCAGATCAGGTTTTTGAGAGCTTCCAAATCCTGTCGACCATCAGCCTGTCATCGACGTGCAACATCTTGAGGAAGAAACATCCGAAGAAGACGGTTCAACCCACAAATTCGCCACAGAAACTCATGTTCTCTCCAGTTCCTTTCTCCCCGCCGGGGAATATTGAAGTCAGTGAAGGAGATCTCACCATCCCACCCAAGCCCTTGGAGATGCCTTCGGCAACTTCAAATCAGGCTGAGGAAGAGCGTGAGGAAATCTCTGCAAATGAAATACCTCCCATCATCGTCGATAGAGGTCAACTTAGAAAAATTCCTCCAGTCCATATCTCTAGTATGGGGAACTGGAGAAAAATATCCAAGGACTTGGACATGATCTGCCCTACTGGTTTTCAGGCAAAGACTGTCAATAACAGAGTGACAGTAAATCCAGCGAGCGCAAACGATCATCGTCTCATCACCAAGTATTGCGAGACGAATAACATCGAATTTCATACTTATCTCCTTGAGTGTGACAAACCGGACTCCTATGTCGTCAAGGGTCTAGAAATAGACTCTTCAAATGATGATGTTTTGTTGTCTTTACAGGATTTGAATTTTCAGGTTATCAAGGTACAGCAACTAAGAAGACTCCGAGATGGAAGAAAACTGCCCATATGGAAGGTGGCCCTCCATCAAGTGCCGGAGTCCAAAGATCCTAGACCTTAAATCGATCGATCACCTAAAGGTAAAGGTTGATAAATTCATGAAATTAGGCGCACAGAAAAACATCATCTGTTACCACTGTCAGCGTTGGGGCCATCATAGCTATGGATGCAGGGAAGAGGAGAGATGCGTCAGGTGCATACTCCCTCACCCGTCCCGCCTATGTCCAAACGTTAGAGGGGTGGACAGACCTCAGTGCGTCAACTGCAAGCTGTTTCACACGGCAAGTTACAGGAAATGCCGCTATTCACCTTACAGCAAAGATTTCAAGAATGCAAAAAAGATGGAATCTGCGAAAGAACTGTCTACCAGGCGTAAGGTGTGTATCATGGACAAACCACCACAATCCCCATCTCATGTGGGAAACATGATTAGGACGGAGCGTAACTGCCCACAAGAATTCGCATCTCCGGACTATTCACCAGAGACAAGCGTTGACAGCAATGCCGACCCAATTGATGCGTTTGCAGTGGAAAGCGAGCCGCTGATCATGAAATTCATCGCAAGCAACGGTGACTTAGGCTTAGCGGATGTTATTCGACGTCTACAAATAAGCGTAAAAAGAACGGCCGCCATGGTCAAAAGATCGGTTCCTGTCATCGAAAAAGACTAAAAAATCAAGTCAAGTAAAGGGGTTTTTGCGTTACAGCCCGCAAGGGCTGGTGTTTTTCCCCTATTTTCCACCCTGAACGAGAAAAATCCAGCTTGAATTATGTCCTCAAGCGAAATCTTGCCTCAGCCAATGGGGAATCAGTAAGCAGTTTTGGACCAATGAGGTTAACTTTGCCATGACGTCACATCTCAAGCAGTGTGATTGCTGGTCTGGTCAAAATTTTTCCTTTCTTTCCTTCCCACTTACATGCACACATTTACTGACTTCCATATTTTTCCCTTCTTCATAGGCTCGTCTTGGGCCCGTTTTTAGTCCCACTATCAGCCTTTTTGCGCTGGGTATGGGGGAAATAATTTGATGCTGGTCTGGTAGAAAAAGAGAATAGAGTTAGTCTTTTTACAAAGGGTCGTAGCGGATAGATGAAGAATATATTTTTGCAAGAATTTTTTTAAGTTATTTCCGATATTGCTATCAGAAATCACAGTTTTTTGATTTTTATGGGATTTTTTTGAAAATATTTTTGAGAAAGGAGGGTAAGGGAAACGAAGGAAAAGATAGATTTTGCAACGCTAATGTTGCTAGTTAAGGGAGCTGCTCTCGGCTCCTTCGTTCTCGTCGGTTAATTTCCGAGAATGTGTCCAGCCTCTTTTAGAAATTTTTGTAGAGTTGCTCGTTTGTCTTTCTTCGAGCTTTGCTGGACAATGTCTTGCATACATGCCTTGGCAAATTCGAACAAGTCACGCGCCGAATTGAGGCTGGCTGAAGATTCAGAGTCCGAAGACGTGTAATCAGAGGCCGGGGAGTCGGGCTCGCGAATTTTGTCAGCTTCCTCACGTTCGACGTGGGTGGCACTTGCGATGCCGTCACCTCTTCCGGATGGTCCCGGGGAGCATTCATGCCTAGTGCCTTCGGTACTGGGTCGGAGCGGAGTCTTCTTCTTCTCGCCTTGGGGTCTCGAGTTGGCTTCCATCTCGGTTTGTTGGCTAAAGTCCGTAGACTGGGACGTTTTTTAGCTCCATTGGATTTCCCCACCAAGTCCGTAGATATAGTTGGCATGGCATCACCGATTTCTGCGTGGCCGTTCGAATTGCCTTGGTCAGCTTTTTTTTGGGAATTTTGGTTCTTATAGTCCAGGAAAGTTTCCCAGACGTTTTTTGGGATGTACTTGGGATTCTTGAAATTTTTCCCTGATCTTCTAAATATTGCGGGATGTATGGTCTCTGCTTCTGTTACCCTTCAGCTTTTGAAAACTTTGCACGCTTGGGAGGTGCCTCTCGCCACAATTACAGCACACTGGGGGGTCTATCCCTCGCTTTTTGGGGCACTGCTTGCGGTCATGGAATCCGGGACAGAACATACAACTTTGGGGGAGTTCACACGTGCCGCCGCAATGACCCCAGTTTAAGCAGCGGAAGCAAATGGTTAGGGACTTGCGGTTCGGGTTACGTCGGTGCTTCTCGACCGTTATAGCAACTAAGAGTAGATACTTGAGTCCAAATATTTCTTTGGATTTGTCGCTGCTGGGCAGGTCGACTTTCCATAGCGGGAGAACTTTGGACTGAATCCGCCGTCTTCGGGGTCACTCTGATCGGATTATAGCCCTCGTCAGTAAGTTCCTGAAATATATCTTCAGCAGGTATTGCTGAATCGAGTCCGCGTATGATTACGCTGAAAATGTCCGCGTCTTGTGCAGACTGCCTGAGGATTGGCGATAATTTTGTCGCGATCATTGACGTCCGAAAATATGATTTTGTAATCACCACGCGAGAATTTCACTTCACACGCGGCGTTGCACGCATTCTTAATTTTTTTCGCCACCGTACGTCATCGTCGGCCGCACCGGATCAGCAGAGAGGGCCTGCTGAGCTGAGCTGAATAAAGCCTATTTTGCCGGTTCCGCAGCACAAATTCTATGGCCGTTCTACCGGTCTTATTAGGGGGTCACTATGGAAGTGACCTATCATGTATCGTGTACGTGCATGAGGTGTATAATGTGTGTTTTGTTGTGTAAAAGTTGGACAAAATCGGGATTCAAAGCTCATAACAACACAATTTTCGCAGGCAAAACGCCGCCGCCTTCTGAAAACAAGAAAGAGTAAGTCATGAGATTAATACGCTATGACAATGGTCAGTTCCGGTTAGTTCCTTCTGAAGCTTAGATGTTATTTCGAGGAAAAACAATACTCGATCTTTTTGAGCATGAAAAAACCTCAAGACTTCTTTTGAGGGCCGTTAAAAATAGATTAAAGATAAGATAACAATAAATAATAATAATAAAATCGACCATGCCGATTTGAAGTGACATCATGGAGGTGAACTCTAATTTTAGCTGTTTTGCCTTCTCACAAGTATCAATGTCCATGAATGTTAGGGCGCCATCTATTATCAACATTTAAAGTGACTATTTCTGATATGGGGGAGCAAATCCTCTACAAGGCTTATACACATGTTTCAAATTTATAAAATACAATTAGGTAAAATACAATTAATGAAAAATTAAGGAGAAAAAATATCTACAGTGTATTTACAAATTTCCTATATACAAATTTACACTTGCCAAGTTCTATATAGAAGATTCTGCTGCCTTCCATACCTGAAAATTAGCGCTGGATCATAGTCAACCAGCTCAGCAAGCTGAGCATTCTCTGAGTTTCTCAGAGTTTCATACTGGGTCTCCGCAAGTCTCTTTATATACTCAAAAAATGAATCCATATGAATGTCTCTCCGTATGTCTATGTTCCTCATGTACCAACTGGCACCCGTAAATTTTCTGAAATTTTTATTTTCAAAAATCTGAAGTGTCTGAATATTTTTCTTTGTAGCAAAAGCCCATACAGGCGACGCATAAGAAATAATAGGACGAATAACTGTTCTATATAGATGTAGCTTATTTCTAAGAGAAAGACCACTCTTTGGGAAAAATATTTTGTTTAGCATCCCTAGGTTCTTTGTAGCTTTCATTCTCACTTGCTCAGTGTGAGCTTTGAAGTTAATTTTTCTGTCCATTACCACTCCTAGATATTTGATATGTGGCTTCGGGGCAAGTGTGACATTTCCTAGCTCTATATGGTAATTAGGGCCCATAGGAGGATTGTGTCTTTTATGAAACCAGATAAAGCTACATTTCGAGTGATTCAACGCTATATCCGAGTCTCTGCAGTAATCGTCCATTTCGTCCACAGTTTCTTGTAAGTTATCAAATGCTTTCCGTGCATCTCTGCAGTTCGTACTGATTAAAACATCATCAGCATATTGGCTTAGCAAACCTCTTTGAGGACCAGGAAAATCATTCACATATAGTGAAAACAGTTGAGGGCCTAGGACACTTCCTTGGGGGACGGAAGCCCTGACTGGTCTAATGGTCGAGTGTGCGTCCCCTATTCGTACTTGGAACTGCCTCCCACTCAAGTAGTTTCGTATAAAGTAAACAAACTTCGTAGGAAAATTCATCCTTATCAGTTTATAGATAAGCGTATCATGGTTTGTTCTGTCAAAAGCCTTTGCAAAGTCCAGAGCCAAAGAACACACATACTCTTTGTGATTCACAGCATCCATTATAAACTCAGTGGTTCTAAGGAGTTGTGTGACACACGAGTGCGCCCCCCTGAATCCATGTTGTTCCGGTCGAATTATTGCATTGTTACTACAGAAATTATTAAACCTCTTGATGTAAATTCTTTCAAACAATTTCCCTACATTAGACAATAAACTGATGGGGCGATAATTTTGTGGGAAGAGCGGATCAGTGCCCGGTTTGTGAATAGCCTTAATAACGGCCATCTTCCAAATCTCAGGAAAATGATTAATCTGCAACATGTTGTTAAAAAGATTGACCAGAGACCTTATGATGTTCGTGGGCAAGGCCTTAAGGGCAAGGTTCGAGATCTTATCACGCCCTGGAGCCTTTCTATTCTTGAGCTTTCTGATAAGCTCATTGACTTCCTCCATGTTAGTAAGCGGTACTTCTGCCGATTCCAAAACCGGGGGTGTGTGTGACTCAGTGTATTCTCTGATACATTCTTGTATCTGTTCCCTCGTCGTTGAGGGTTGCAAGTTATTCGGCGCAAATTGCTCTTCAAATGTGTCAGCAAAAGCTTCCGAAATATCATGGGGGTTAAAAACAACGCCACCCCTTTGCCCGTGAATTCTGCTAATAATTGTGGCTTTCGGCTTGCAAATCTTAAGGGCCCTCCAGAGAGAGCCGTCAGCAATGTTGACTTCCTGCATAAAAAAGTTAAATCTCTCATGAGTGTATGCTCTGATCTCAGCCCTAATTTCCCTCTCCATGCTATTGAGAAGCAATTTGTCACTTCTGATTCTAAACCTTTGCCACCTCTTCCGAACTTTGTTCTTTGCCCTGATTTTGTTCAATAGCTCCCTTGAGAGCCCAAACTGATGCTCACTAGTTTTAACTTTGATAGTACAACGACAGATGGCGCCATTAATCTCGTCAGTAAGGGAAGCAACACTGTCATCTATTGCTTGCTCCGTGGGATTTTGAAGACTAATTACCTGGAACAGCCAAAAGTTCATTAGTGAATTTTTCCCAGTCGCTTCGGAGCAAGTGGGACATTTCCTAGCTCTATATGGTAATTAGGACCCATAGGGGAATTGTGTCTTTTATGAAACCAGATAAAGCTACATTTCGAGTGATTCAACGCTATATCCGAGTCTCTGCAGTAATCGTCCATTTCGTCCACAGTTTCTTGTAAGTTATCAAATGCTTTCCGTGCATCTCTGCAGTTCGTACTGATTAAAACATCATCAGCATATTGGCTTAGCAAACCTCTTTGAGGACCAGGAAAATCATTCACATATAGTGAAAACAGTTGAGGGCCTAGGACACTTCCTTGGGGGACGGAAGCCCTGATTGGTCTAATGGTCGAGTGTGCGTCCCCTATTCGTACTTGGAACTGCCTCCCACTCAGGTAGTTTCATATAAAGTAAACAACATGGGCTTCGGCGCTTTTTGTATGCGTTGTCACTACGTTCGTCAAAAGATCTGTTTTTGCGTAATTAATTAAGTGATTAGCATAATTAATTAGTTTTTGATATCGTAACTGCTTCTCTAAGTTCCTGTTATGTTATTGTGGCCGTATGTCTACGAGATATGCTACAATCTTCTGGATGTGTAACGGTCGTGTTCAAATAGGTTGTAAATTGCGTAGCTTCTTGCGTTTTCGTCGTATAAAGAACTGCAGTACTACGAACATCTTTCGGTCGCCGTATAGTGTTCTACTGAATTTTCTAGCGGTCGTCGTATAGTGTATAGGTTCTTTCTTGGTGGTTCCTGGCTTGTTTTGGGTAAGTACTGTGATTATTATTATCATGGCTTTTAGTTGCCCCTTCAGGAATCATGTATTTGATAGGGACCTTTATGAGTTAGCATTATGTGTTCCTTTGGCTCAAAAGTACTCTTGGACAAAACAAGGTGTTTTTTCCAGAATTTTGGATTTTCTTGGAAAAATCTGGCTCGAAGCCCCTAAAAATCCCCTGAACTTAGTGGAAAATTGTAAAGTAGCCAGATGCTTAAATGAACTCTTGGAGATTCATGTGAAATACTTAGCAATTGGTTCTGAAAAACTTCTTGAGTTAATCTTGCAAAAGATGATATATATGGTTGAGCTATTTTCTTGTTGCTCCTGCACATACTTTACTCAGGGTGAGGCTGACTCTGGAATAGGTATTGGTAAGGCATATAGTATCCCTCCGGTCTACTTTGTGGGCACTATTGTGAGTAATTGGGATGATTTGGAAACTAGTGACTTTTCTAATATAGTAAATTATTTTTCTGATATTATGGAAGCTAGAATTTTTGTGAGTATCATTACTGAAATGTGTGTGCTGTTATACGCTAGTAAAAAATTTTCTCACCTTACTATAAATCATATGCTGGGTTTATTTGGGACTTTATTTTGGTCAGTTGGTAAAATTGCTTTGAGTAAATTTTGGATTTTTTGGATTGGGCAGAAGTGTGTTATAAATTCTAAGGTGCTATTTGCAACTGATATAGTTGGAAGAGTGTTGTCTTATACTAAATTGAAAAAAGTTAAAATGAAAGATATATTATTGAAAAATTGTTGACTTCGGTCACATAATTGGATTGTTTTTTGGGATAAAGACCCCTTGTAAATAGTGGATTTTGGGTTTATATCCCGTGTAAATACTGGTTTTGGGATAATTCCATGTATATAGTGATGTTGAGATTTTAATCCCTTGTAAATACTGGATCGGGATAGATCTCTTGTAAATATTTTGAGGAAAATCCCATGTAAATACTGGATTGTAAATGGTATGGCTTGAGCATTTATATATTTTTTTGCTAATTTAGTGAGTATTATTGTTATAAAATTATTGAAATATTAAATAGGACCTTCTTGTTAATAATACCCCTGTAAATATTTAATTATGCCATGATGATAATGGTCATAGTGCTTGTTTTTCAGGTTTATTCCTGAATTCTTATTGATACATAAATGACTCTTAATTATTGAAGTATAAAGGTCTTTTTGCGCTCTAAGAGATGAGTGGTTTTTCTTACCTACTATCTTAGAAAAAATGGGTTTTTTGTTATCTTGTTTAATATCGGAAGATAAATTTTTTATCCCATATAGTTCCACAAGAAATTTGATCTGCTGTAGGTGGTGATCTGTAAATGGACTTTGGCTTGTCATAAAGAGATTGTATAAGAACTTGCTTGTTGCTAAAGAGGAACTTGTCTCCGTATGGACTGTGGTGTGCTTCGTGCGAAGAAGGTTTTATTGTGACATTGGAAAACTCTCTTGCTATTGGACAAATTTTTTCCCGATTTTGACTTTAAAATTTTCCCCTCTATCCTTTCTTCTTCTACACACACAATTTACACACACTCTCTAAACACAACAAATCTCTCCTTCACAGCCGTTTCATGGCACTTTCTAAGGTGGCAGTTAAGAATTCTTAGGAACCACCAAATCCAGTTTTTATTCAGTTCAGTTCAGGAAAATTCATCCTTATCAGTTTATAGATAAGCGTGTCATTGTTTGTTCTGTCAAACGCCTTTGCAAAGTCCAGAGCCAAAGAGCACACATACTCTTTGTGATTCACAGCATCCATTATAAACTCAGTGGTTCTAAGAAGCTGCGTGACACACGAGTGCGCCCCCCTGAATCCATGTTGTTCCGGTCGAATTATTGCATTGTTACTACAGAAATTATTAAACCTCTTGATGTAAATCCTTTCAAACAATTTCCCTACATTAGACAATAAACTGATGGGGCGATAATTTTGCGGGAAGAGCGGATCAGTGCCCGGTTTGTGGATAGCCTTAACCGACTGACGGTCCTGCACGTATATGTACGTGTGAAGTTGATGCCTTCCAAACGGTCCAGGCCGTATTTTTACGTGTGAACATTTTGACTTCCAAATGGTCCTGGCCGTAAATATACTGCCTTGCTTTCCCCCCATAAAGAATCACTAAGCTGGCTTAGCATACACCCCTCTCCTTTCTCCACAAAATGACCATTGTACTCGCAACGGCGCTGGGCGTTGAAAACGATAAAATGGCTTCTGCCTCTTCGGCGGGAGGGGACAGTTTTCAATTAACTTAGCAGATACAGACGTTTGACAGGGAGCTCTTGAATAGTCAGTTCAAAGAAGCCTTAATCCTTTTGTAAACGAAGAGGAATTTTTAGAAAGTATAAAGAAGGCTGCTCTTCAGCAAGAAATGCCCCACCTAAAAGACACGTCTTTATCTTATTATATAAATTCTTATCGCTTGATTGTTGGATATGTACTGGCATTCACTTTTATTTTGGCATGAAAAAAAAATATATATCACATTGTATTAAAACTCATTGACTGCGAAACACTGTGACCCCCCTCCCGCGTGCAAAGTGATATTCGGGAAGGGGGGGGGGGGTTCAGTATTTCGATGGAAGTAACAGCTTACATATTTACATACTTTCGAAAATTATTGTATGCCAGAATTTTATCATGTAGGCCCCATGAAGACATTATACTCCTGCTAATACTATACCCAGACTATGCCTGGATCAGCCCATACTTGTGAACCAGAGTTGGGCGAACGTACACAGAGAAAGCATATGGGAACGTATACGCATCACATTTGTGGTAAGGCGAACATAACATGTATGAAATTCTATTAGCTTTGCGCAAACTATGCCATGCTAATGTTCAGTGAAATCAAGAATGCGGCTCATTTGCAATACCTAAATCCACGCATTCAATCTCTGCAACATTTCATTGCTTAGTTGATCATTTTCAGTTAGCACCAGTACTTATACAAATATATACATTTTTATATCATTGTTCATCGCTTCGCTGAGCAATGCTCTAAAAAATAAATAAGGCAAGGGCACTTGTGTGGCACTCGTTTTTTTTTTAATTTTATCGGTTATAGTAAGAATTTTTTAAAAAAACAGTTGGAAGTGGAAATAAATATAAGCATGTTATCACACACATTGTTGACCGGTCATGAGTAAATTCGAACTTTCAAGCAGGATAAACCTGTAACCCAGCGATTCTCAACCGGTGCTCCGCGGAGCCTTTGGGGCTCCGTGTACACTTCCCAGGGGCACCGCGGTGACTCGAGGAAAATAAAACAAATCAGTAACTTTGATAGATAAATAAAAAATAAGAGGCCTACAAGGTTCTACCATAAAAATTATATGCAAAAAGTGCTCCTCGAGTGAAACAGGGCTCCGCCATAGAATTTATATACTGAAAAGGGCTCCGCCCAAAAAGGATGAGAACCGCTGCTGTAACCGTTCATTAAGTGGAAAAACCACAGAAAACGAGCTTCGGTAGACCACCACTCTGCCGCCAGTGAGGTACAAACTTGGATGTTCATGATGAGATCCCAGAATGATGACCACGCGACGATGCAGTAGCTCTAGAATATACTAAGTGGCCACGGGTGAAAATCCAGTAAAAAAGTATTGTGCTGTAAAAGCTGAGCCACGGCTTATGATTAAGCATTCCGTACAAAAAAAAAATGTGCAGCTCATCTATCAATTCCTCACACTTATGTGACAGGACATGAATAAGTTTGTACGTGTTCATCAAGCACAATGCCTCAACATTGAACGAAAAAAAAAGTACATTTAAATTTAAAAATAAAATATAATATTTTTTTATTGTACCTTTTGGTCATTTATCGCACTTCTTATAAAATGTGTGCTCAGTGTACAAACGAAACATCAAAATGGTTGACTGACTTCTTTTTTTTCCATCTAAGATAGTGATCTGGTGGCCCAGCCATTAGATACGTCGGAAGAGTTACGAAACCGTGGATGCAAAATGAATTTTGGGGGTGCTCAGATCAGTGGTACAAAATACTGTAGGTACTCGAGCACTCACTGCACCCTCTGGCTCCACCCCCACTGCCAGTCATCCCCCTAAATGCCAGAATTTTACTTATATATTGTGGAATCTTGTCTAAGTACTGCACTGTCAGTTCCCTTCCCCCAACCCACAAGAAATTTCTGGCTACGGCTCTTCCAATAGCACCATTGCCCACATAATAGAAAGGTCTTACAGGTCTTGAGGCCAAACAACCTAACATAACATTTATTTGCACAATAATGTTTTTAGGAAGAAATTTAACGATCAAAAACAGTTCAGCTCCTGGATGTAAAACGGGCCACAGCAATTGAATTCAATTAGTGAGAGAAACTAATTTCTTAGTAAAATAATTACCGTATTCCCCCACATTAGCTGGCATGCCGGGAAACAGTGAGGCAGACCAGCATGCTGAAAATATCCATATTTTCCGGAATGCCGATAAATTCGATTCACGGATTCTGGAAAATTCTTGAATATCTTTATTTTTTATTAATTTCTTATCAGGAAAATAGATTATACATATCCACGGAGCCAACCATGATGGCTCTTACTGGATGTTAGTGAAAAGAAACAGTTGAATATTTAATATTAGAATGAATAACTGAATGGGAGGAAGAAGGAAATGAAACATTTCAGAGAGAATCAGAAATATTGTTCAATGTCGGTACTGTAATTGAAAGAAGGTAAAATTTGATTAGTCTTCTATACATGCGTATGAACAGGGCCGCAACTAGATGCTTGGTCACCCGGGGCAAGCATCTTTACGCCCCCTTGTAATGGTAAAGGAGAGGTTTCAGAATGAAATTTGCACCCCCTCGGGTTCAGCGCCCGGGGTACGAGACCCGTTTGCTCCCCTTAGTTGCGGCCCTGTGTGTGAATGAAGGCTGACAGTTGAATTCATATCAAATGGCATAGAGTTATAAAATTCAGGAACTATGTAAATAAAATACTTTCTTTTCAAAGTTTTATGAACACAAGATAATGCATAGATTCAATTTATTCCTGAGGAAGAACGAGACAAATTAATATTTAAAGAAAACTTATTTTTTTGAAAATGAGGAAGTGTGATTTAGAAAAATATACACATATATATATCAACTTTATTCGGAAAATCCACTGATTCAGCTGAATGCATGCTGTGATCCTATTATAACCTCACTTTTTCTGGCATGCCAAAACTGGCCAAGACCACAACATACAAAAAGCTGGAGCCCCTCGTGTTTTACGGTATGCCGGCCAATGCGTGGGAATACGGTAAGTTTGTTGAAATTTTTGAGTAAAATAATTTGGTAGTTGTTCAAATCAGCGCTCGTGTAATCACTTCCATTTTGCCAAGATCTTTACTTGAAAAGTAAAAAATACGTTCGCAGAGGAATGGGAAAAAAGACGAGCCCACAAAAAGCCAAGTATTGTACTTAGTTTGAATCCTTTTACGAGAGAACACACCTTTTCTTTTCCTCTCCTACAAAGAAGCATTCAACAGTGGGCGGAACAAATATTTTAAACCACACAACACTAAATCCGATATCCCGCTGTTTGTACGGGGGGAAGGAAAAATTGTTGGATTTTTTTCGAAGAGGTTTTGTGACAATTACCTGAACCTTTTTCAAGTAGATTTTCTCAACACCCTCAAACCGTCAGTCGGTTAATAACGGCCATCTTCCAAATCTCAGGAAAATGATTGATCTGCAACATGTTGTTAAAAAGATTGACCAGAGACCTCTTGATGTTCGAGGGCAGGGCCTTAAGGGCAAGGTTTGAGATCTTATCACGCCCTGGAGCCTTTCTATTCTTGAGCTTTCTAATAAGCTCACTGACTTCCTCCATGTTAGTAGGCGGTGCTTCTGCCGATTCCAAAACCGGGGGTGGGTGTGACTCAGTGTATTCTCTGATACATTCTTGTATCTGTTCCCTCGTCGTTGAGGGTTGCAAGTTATTCGGCGCAAATTGCTCTTCAAATGTGTCAGCAAATGCTTCCGCAATATCAGGGGGGTTAAAAACAACGCCACCCCTTTGCCCGTGAATTCTGCTAATAATTGTGGCTTTCGGCTTGCAAATCTTAAGGGCCCTCCAGAGAGAGCCGTCAGCAATGTTGACTTCCTGCATAAAAAAGTTAAATCTCTCATGTGTGTATGCTCTGATTTCAGTCCTAATTTCCCTCTCCATGCTATTGAGAAGCAATTTGTCACTTCTGATTGTAAACCTTTGCCACCTCTTCCGAACTTTGTTCTTAGCCCTGATTTTGTTCAATAGCTCCCTTGAGAGCCCAAACTGATGCTCACTAGTTTTTACTTTGATAGTACAACGACAGATGGCGCCATTAATCTTGTCAGTAAGGGAAGCAATACTGTCATCTATTGCTTGCTCCGTGGGATTTTGAAGACTAATTACTGGGACATCCAGAAGTTCATTAGTGAATTTTTCTCAGTCAGTCTTAAGTATGTAGGGAATCTTCCTTGAGATTAGAAAATCAAGTTGCAGTACAATCGGATTGTGATTTGAATCAACAAGCTCTGGGGATGTGATCGATATTGCCGATTCAATGTTCTTCGCTAGCGCAAAATCAATGACCGAAGCACGTTGCAGAGAGCATGATGGGAAGTGTGTGGGGTCCTTGGTCGCAATAATATCAATAACATTGTTTTGACAATAATGAAATAGTTTAGTGCCTGTCCTTTGGTCGTAGTCACAGTTCCAGGCCGTATGATGTAGATTCCAGTCTCCTGCAATAATAGTGGGGGTGTCTTTGTTAAACAAATGTGTAAGCAAGTTATAGTCCAGGTTATTGTTGGGGGGTTTATACAGGGAAACAATATTAATGTTGGTGTTGTTAACACAAATAGTTACGCCCACCGCCTCAGTAGTATTAGAGTTCGGTAATTCAAGTACATCATAGGGAATGTTGTTACGAATGTAAGCAGCGACTCCTCCCCCCCCCCCTATTATGAAGTCGATCGCGTCTGACGCACTGGTATCTAGGAATTTTAACAGTGACACTTGGTATGAGATATGTCTCCTGACAGAGAAAAACATCCACGTTATATTCTACGAGTGCCTCTGTTAATTCTTTAATGCTGGGCTTGAGACTCGTGGCATTCCACGAGAAAATCGTGGTGAATATTAATCGTGGTGAAATCGAAAAAAGTGGCCTCGGAGGGCCACAGGTAGGCGTTGTGGTTGTTGTACTAATTTTTGGTGCCTTTTGATAGAAAGTTAAGAACTTCAGTGAGACTACGAAGGATTTCAGAGAGAGTCCTTTCGACCTCTTTGGGCGGTTTACAACAATTTGTTATTTTCTGCATGGATAACATAATAGATTTAATTTCATAATTAACATTAGTCTCTGAGGGAGAGAATTCCATAGAATTGATAGGTTTCTCCTCTCCCCTTTCTGATGAAGTGGGCGTGTCTTGTTTGTTTAGATCCAATGTGTTTACCACTACAGCGGGTCTCTCCACTACCTCCTTGACCATTTCTGACACAATTTCTTGCACGTCGCTAGCCATCTTTCTATCCAACGCCTTCTCAAGTTCAATGGCATAATCATGTTGCTTCAAGGAGAAGCCCTTGTAGAGAGGGTGTGCCCCCTTTTTGTTATAGTAGTGGGAAATTTTAGTGAAAGCCAGGGAATTGGGTTTCTCAGTGAGAGGCGTAAACGAATTTCGTCTTACAAGTGGAACGTGTGATGATATCTCCATGGGAGCTTTTCCCTCTTCTTCTTCTGCTTGTACGCAGTCCCCAATGGGCGTTCCCCTGATCACTTCGGCAAACGAGCGGGTTTTATTACTCCGATTTATAAGTGGGTCATCTCTAATAATTGCTGGGAGGGAGGGAATAACTAGCCTACCTGATCCCTGCTGCTGTCTTTGCAGTTTCACAGGGCATCCCCCATAAGTAGAACAATGCTTACCATTGCACAAGAAACACTTCTTTAAATTGATGTTGCCTTTATTGGGGCAGTCCCGCCCACTATGCAGTTGCGCACAAAAGGCGCAACGTGATCTTTCTTTGCAAGACACCGATGTGTGCCCCAGAATAAGACAATTTCTACATTGCAGGGTATTCCTGTTTCCTTTATACCTTTCAATTTGTACAGGTATCCCAGCAATCTCTGTAATATTAAATATCTCTTTATCCTTGATTGAGAATTCAACAAGGTATAGTGGGTAGTCATAACCCGTCCTGTAGTTTTTCATTTTTGCTACTTTAATAACCTCATGCCCTTGTGACATGATATCCTCCGCTATATCATCAGGGGGCACATTCACAGGGAGTCCTCTAATCACTATTTGAGGTTTCTCTCACTTTCCATTTGGAAAGTATGAAATTTGAAATTTTTCTCATTACAGTATCTAGTAACTTTCCTATAGTCATTTTCACAGAATACTTTGATGGACACCGTTGTCGGAGTTGACTTCGACTCCGGCGGGAAATCACACATTCTCCTAATCTCCGCATAATTTTTTAACCATTTGGGGCCCCCTTCAGAAAGAACTATTGGTGGGATATTGCTTTTTCTCTTCTTATAACTAACTTGGGTGAAACCATCATTATCATCTGTGTCAAGTACCTCTGAGGGCATGTCTACACTGTTTATGTTTACATTCTCTTCCGGGAGAGTCTGGGAGCAACTCCTTCGCTGTGATTGATCAACACTACTTATGCCTCTGGGGATTATGGGAGGAGTTGGTGCCTCTTCATTGATCTCTTCACCAAGTCTCCTGGGATTGTTAATTTCAGATATCAGCACCTCACTAGACATCAGGGTATTTCGTCCAGGGGACGGGATAATTGGAGAAGTACCCACTCTAGGAATTATGGGAGGGTTATCCTCCTGCAATATTATGTGATTATCCTCCTGCGAACCTTTTTCACCACCCATATTAGCGGTCCCCACGCTAGAATTAGGGCTAGCAGGAATATCTCCTTCGTAGCATATAATGGAATCTTGCGTATCGTCAGAATCTATAGCAAAAGCTAAAGTCTTCTTTTCTGGGGAAGGGCTGATTACATGCAGCCTTTTCCTCTTACGAGAGGTATCCAATTTTTGAGCAATGCTTTCTGGGGACTTGTCTATTTTGGGTCTCTTGCGAAATTCAAGAGCAAGAATATGACAACATGGTTTGAGGGCAATAAATTCAAAGAACTCGCATAGGCCTGTCACTAGAGCCGCAGAGGGGTCCTGCTGAAAACTTTCGTCACTGTTTAGGTGATCAAAGAACAGAGACAGGATGTTATCAAACTTCTCGGCTGTTTCACAATCAGCATCCTCAATTGGATATAGATTAAGTTGAGCATCATGAAAAAATCCCAACCAGGGTTCTATAATACTAATCAATTCCTCTAGATTTTCATTAAACAACCGAGCAAAATTATCTCTAATATAACAAAACTTATCATCTATATTGCCGCCATCAACGGGACGGATTGCCGGACAAAATCTGACCATTATGAAAAATAGCGCATAATCCCAATTGACTCACCCGGGATGACAAACGCTGGGGATTCGTGGCTTCTCCGCAGATCCTCGATAGAACGTTATGATACTGACGTCGTCGAAGAGCTCCAAATAGTGAGACTGCTCCTCAGCTTTTCAAATGGTCGTCTGTTCGGAACGTGCGTCTGACCTGGCGTCTGTAGCCTGCAAAGCTGCATTAAGAGTACAAGCGGCTTTGGTAGCCTGCGGTAGACCCAAAACCAGCAACCAATCAAAAAGCATCATTTTGACGTCACCAAAAAGGGAGATTCCCCTCCCTTCCTCGCTTAGCGGTGGCTTGTCCTGCTTGGCGACTTGTATCAAGGTTTCTAGAATATATAAAGGACTTGAATGTCATGTTGGCGAGAGAAATTTGTGGCGTCTGTAAAAAAGGATTTCAAAAGTAAATCCCCCCCCCCACCCCTTATTAAGGAAACACGTGAGAAATGTCCACAAAATTTTATGTGAAGGTTCCATTTCTTGCTTTGAAGAGAACTGTTCTGCAAAGTTTAGAACATTTTGTGATTACAGAGAACATTTGAAAGAAGTGCATTCTGTTACGTAAACTTGACATAAAATTTCTGTTACGAGGATATAATACATCAAGAACAAATGAGTTTTCCTTCAAAAAAATTATAAACGTGGATTTTTTTATAATTAAAAAAAAATCTATGAAACAAAAAAAAATAAATTTTATAAGTCATTTCATACTCGCTATTCATGCGAAATCTGCGTTAAAACCCTTACTTTTTTAGTTTATTAATCACCTTTGCAATTTAAATATTGAAACAATGAAGTTTTATGTTTTTTCTATTTGTATTTTTTCTGCTTTAACAGGGGTTTGATCCTTAAAATTTCTTGGGCTGTGTACTATTGACAATAACTTAATATGATTTAAAAAAAACAAGATTCATCCTGTTTTGATTCTATCATGTCAGACATAATATAAATAGAACATTTATTTATAAAAGCATGCTTATTTTGATTGGATACTGGTGATATGAATGAATCACATTTAATCATACATCAAAAAAACGAAGATAGTAATGAGAAAAACAAAAAAGCCTCAGTCGAGTTAGTGGGATTCGAATCCACAACCTTCGCAATGCGTGTCTTAGGCCGGTATTACACTATGAAAGTTCTTTGTCAAAGATCATTTATAAAATACGTCTGACAAAAAATTTCATAGTGTAATGGGCAACTTCGATAAAAGTCGATCTTTATCAAGTTTTATTTTATCAAAGTTAGCCTCCTCTTACCTATATTTGAAAAAAGATTAATGCTGATGCTTTCTATACTGCAGTTTCAATTGCTGAAGTTTACGTATAGGTAGGGTGAACATACGTCCCGTATTTCCAGGGGCAGTCCTGGTATTTTCTGTATTTTTGGTCGTCCCGACTTTTTCGCAAAAGTGTCCCGGTTTTTCCCGTATTTTACACGACGCTTACTTGAATTTTTATTCTTTATTGAAGTCAAAGATTGAAATTATTTTTCTACTAATAAACTATATTATGATAATTACAACTATAAATAATATTTATCTCCCACATTTGTCTTGGTGAACGTTTTTTTCGTGAAATTCATTTTAATCTACTGCAATTTGCAGTAACGTTTCAATTCCCGCCATTGTGATTTTACCGTAATTTTAACAATATTTGGCAACTTTGCTCTGTTTTGGCGTCATTTTTGGCGATAATTGGCGATGCCCCGTATTTATAATCTCAATGTCCCGTATTTCTCTCGAGGAAATATGGTCAGCCTACGTATAGGCTATACTTTATGATTTCATAAAGAAATTAGAAAATGAGTTGTAAGGTAGTCAGTGGGAGCTACAAATATCTTAATGCCGTATACGTGAACATCAGCCTACAAAAACAGAAACAAACAGTTGGATGCTTATCGGTTATAACGAATTCAATTCCGTCCTAGTGAACCTGCAATGCAATACTAAAATAATGTTGAATATATCGTTATAACGAATGGTCATATTTATATATATGGGATACAAGGGGTCTCATATTTTCAAGTAATACGTCACCACTCGCGGTGGTGGTGGGGGGGGGGGGGGTTCACGTTTGCTGACTTTAATGACAAGGTGGGGGGGGGGGGGGTAAGGAGTTCGAGTGATGATTGTTTGAGAAATAGAGGGGGTACGAAAATATGAAATTGGGTTATGGTATTTGGTTGGTATTTTGGGTTATGAGGTTGCGTGATTTGGATAAAATGATGGATTCAGGATAATTGATTAATTTCTTAAAATAATTATTTATTTACAACACGAAACATAAGACGAAATAAAAAATCTACGGAGCGACATGTTAAGCTCTTGATGGTTTGATCGCTTCTCCCGCGTGACAATCCAATAGCGTCGGCTTTACAAGTGCCGCCATCTGTGAGATAAAATACAAATCGAATCTCACCACATGAGTTTCCCCCCAGTGAAAGAACATGGTGAGAGAACGATAAATGAGATACAAAATGAAAATGTGATACAAAAAATTAATCATAAGATGCAGAATAATAGATGTGCAAGACATAATACAATGATGCAGGAAATCATGTGCAATAAGTATACACTTAAAAAAAAAAAATATGATGCAAAATGTACAATTAAATGCAGAAAATTCAATAAGCTGTACAAAATATATATCGGATGCATAATATAAATGAGATGCATGAAATACAAGATGCAAAAAAAAATCAATGAAATGTAGAATTATATGAAGCAAAAAAATATTATGATGCACAATTCGAAACAAAATTAATTTCGGTTATCAGCCTAGGGCTGAATTTGACTTTTCTGCCAGACCTAGTGACATATGGTTGTACTGGCACAGTGTCATTTTTCTTTTCTTCGAGCTTGTTTTTGTCAAGTTCCACACAGACATCGTTAAAGATAAATGCGGGTTTCACTCTGTCAAGTGAAACACAGGTCTTTCTCCCATTTACATTTAAAGTGATATTTTTTTCATTACGAGAAATCACTTCATGGGGTCCAGTATATGGTTGTGTCAAAGGTGGTGTGATCTTGTCAATTCGAAGAAACACATGTGAGCAAGTTTGCAGTTGAGGATGCACATAAATTTTGGATTGACCATGAGGTGATGTTTTGCATGGTTTGATGCTATTCATACGTTCTCTGAGCTGTTGTACGTATGTGTATGTTGATGAGAGCTGACCGGGTGTATCCGTGCAGAGATCTGCAGGTAATCTCAAAGATGTACCAAAAACTAACTCTGCACTAGAGGCTTTGATATCCGGCTTGACGGCTGCCCTGAGACCAAGTAAGATGGCTGGCAATGTGACGGTCCACTTTGGATTCTCATGTGCCTTCAATGAGCTTTTTAAGACACGGTGGAACCGTTCGACCATGCCATTGGCCTGTGGATGGTAAGCAGTGGTACGAATCCTGCTAGTGCCAAGCAGGTTGATCAGTTCTCTGAAGAGCGATGATTCGAACTGCCGTCCTTGATCGGTTGTTATGGTTGATGGACACCCATAACGGCAAATCCAACCATCGAACAAGGCACGACAAACTGTGTCTGCTGTGATGTCTGCTACAGGTATGACTTCCGGCCATCTGGTGTAGCGATCAATTACTGTTAAGCAGTATGTCTTTCCTTCTGAAGGAGGCAGAGGTCCAACCAGATCGATATGAATATGAGAAAATCTTGCATCGGGTGTTGCAAAGGTGCCTAAAGGTGTTTTGGTATGTTTATGAACCTTTGAGCGTTGGCACTCATTGCAACACTTTACCCAATCTTTGATGTTCCTTCTCATGTTAGGCCAAACGTATCTTGCAGATATTAGCTGAGTAGATGATGTTACACCTGCATGAGCAAGATTGTGGAAATGATGAAAAATAGTCTTGCGGAAGCTCGCTGGAACAAATGGTCTTGGTGAGCCTGTAGACACATCACACACGAGTTCTGTTGCGGTAAATGGACTTGGCATTGACTTGAAAGTCAGTGAACTAGAGTTGTCTTGCTGTAACTGTTTTAATTCTGGATCCTCTCGTTGAGCAGTTGCAAAAAGGTCAAAATCCAGGAATGGTGATTTGGAAATCGAGTTGATTTCTATTCTTGAAAGAGCGTCAGCTACCACATTATCTGCACCTTTAGTATGACGAACATCAGTGCTGAATTGCGAGATGAAGTCAAGGTGTCGCCATTGACGTGGGCTGCATTTATCAGGATTTTGCTTGAAGGCGAAGACAAGAGGTTTCTGATCTGTGAAAATTATGAACTCACGGCCGTCTAGCATGTGCCGGAATCTTTTGACAGCAGTGTACATTGCTAACAGTTCTCGGTCGTAAGTGGAGAACTTCTGTTGACTCTTTGTCAGTTTCATGGACAGGAATGCAATGGGTTCCCATCCTTTTCCATTTGATTGCATTAGCGAACCACCGACTGCTAAATCACTGGCGTCAACCCATAGACTTAGCTTGGCACCAGGAATTGGATGGTGAAGTAATGTTGCACCCGCTAAAGCTTGCTTCGCATCAATGAATGCTTGCTCGGCTGGATCAGTCCACTGAAGGATATCAGCTGGCTTGGTTTGAGTAGCTCTTTTGGATTTCTTTTTGTTTTTTATTCCCTCCAAAAACTTGTGTAGAGGTGTTAAGATGTGTGCAGCTCTGGGCACAAAACGACGATAAAAGTTGAAGAGACCAAGAAAACGTCGTAATTGAGTGATGGTGTTTGGCTTAGGAAAGTTCAGGATGCAATCAACACGATCTGTTAAAGGCTCGATGCCAGATCCAGAAACTTGGTAACCCAAAAATTCAATTGATGAAACACCAAATACACATTTAGAGGGCTTGATGCTGAGGCCATATATTTGCAGACGTTCGAATAACAACCTTAGATGTTCGATGTGCTCTTCTGGTGATTTCGAGGCTACCAGTATGTCATCAACAAAGGCATATACAAATGGAAGTCCACGAGTGACCTCGTCAATAAACCTTTGGAATGTGGCTGCAGCGTTGCAAAGGCCAAATTGCATTCGAGTGCTCTCGAACAACCCAAATGGTGTGATAATAGCACTTTTATGGACATCTTCAGGAAGTATAGGAATCTGATGATAGGCCCTAATGAGATCTATATGGGAAAAGATTTTACTACCATGCAATTCAGATGTAAAGTCCAGAACATTTGGAACACTGTACCGGTCTTTCACAGTCTGTGCATTTAAAGCTCGGTAATCACCAACTGGACGCCATTCATCACTGTCCTTTTTCGGGACCAAGTGCAGAGGTGATGCATAGCAGCTGTTAGATGGTCGTAAATGGCCGAGGTCAAGCATCTGCTGAAATTCTTGCTTCACGATTTTCAATCGATCAGGAGCTAGACGTCTTGGTTTGGCATGCACAGGTGGACCAACAGTCTCAATATGATGCACGACAGAGTGTTTCACAGGTTGTCCTGGTTGTGGTGGTTTGATGATGCCGGGAAACTTGCTGAGAAGGCTGTGGTAGATGGTGTCACCTTCGATGAGTTTGATTGAGTGAACTTCTGCAATGTGAAGATCACAGTCAGTATTGAGTTTTGTTGTCCTATCCAGCAAACATCGTCGTCGGAGATCCGGAACAAGATCAAAGTTGAACAGAAAGTCTGCCCCAATGATGGGTGTAGAAACATTAGCCAGTAGGAAAGTCCAAGTGAAATTACGACGGAGATTGAAATCTAATGTCACCCTCTTTTGACCATAAACACTAATGGATGAAGCATTAGCAGCAGAGAGCTTCATAGTGGCGTCACGGCGTCGTTGTGATGGTGATGCTGGAAGGATGGAAACATCGGATCCAGTGTCAATCAGGAATCGAATTTTGGAATTTCTGTCCATGGCAAAAAGGCGACGAGATGCCTGTGGCAAGGAGCATGTCGCGATTACTCCTCGCCCGCCCCGTTTTTTTGAAACTTGCACGGCGACTCGCACTTTTTGGCGTTGTTGCCGAATTTGTTGTGATACCAGCAGTTTTCCGATCGTGGATGCGGACTGCGCGCACGTGAGGTACGTTGGCGAGAGTTGCTACGCGAACGCAGGACGTTTTTCAACTCGCGGCGTAACTGAGCCACTTCGTCCCGAAGTTGCGCGACGGAATCCGGCTGTTGCGGTTTCTCAACTGCGTCAACATGCTGAGGGTTCACTTCATGAATTTTGTCGGCGAGTTGAGCAGCTTTCTCGAGAACGAGTGGAGTGACAGCAGCGAGAATGGACTGAGTTGATGCCGGTAGGTGTTGGAGAAAAAGTTCCATCAGCAATTCGTCGGAGACAGAATGCGATTCCGCTCGTCGTCGCAATTCGCGGAGAATGTCGGATGGTTTCCGATCTCCCAATGACCCGCATGTTAAGAGCTTTCGAAGTTGAGTGGACGACGACTCGCTCGACCGTTTAATCAGTTCCGATTTCAGCCTTTCATACGGATCCGTGGCCGGCGGATTAACGAGAATGTCTCTGACAAGAGCCGCACTTTCCGGAGGCAGATTCGCGACAACATAGTTGTACTTTGTGACAGATTCGGTTATCGGTTTCGGAACAGCGAGAGCGAAAGTGCTTTCACACATGATAAACCACAGCGCTGGATCATGGTGGTTAAAAAGTGGTACCTGAACGGCACTTACTTCCATGCTGAAAATCCAGGAAAAGTGATGTCAAGTTTCGGAAAGCGAAAGTTCACTCACGGGAAACGCCAGTAGATTGCCTCGTGCTGCAGTGAAGAAACTGTAACTTGTTTGAAGTCCGCGGTCACCATACTTTGGGTTATGAGGTTGCGTGATTTGGATAAAATGATGGATTCAGGATAATTGATTAATTTCTTAAAATAATTATTTATTTACAACACGAAACATAAGACGAAATAAAAAATCTACGGAGCGACATGTTAAGCTCTTGATGGTTTGATCGCTTCTCCCGCGTGACAATCCAATAGCGTCGGCTTTACAAGTGCCGCCATCTGTGAGATAAAATACAAATCGAATCTCACCACAGTATATATGAAATGGTATATTATTTCCGAAAGTAAAGTATTTATGTAAATTAGGCCCTAAACTTCTGGTACTTTGTTTTTTCAACTATAAATTCATCATAAAGGGGCCCGTGAAAGATCCCAGCCTAGGGGCCCTGCTTCAGGATGTGAGGGCCATGCCCGGGGCCTTATGATGCTCTTAAGTTTTACAGACATGGGTTATAGCAAGATTAGGGTTGGATGGGTCAATGAAGGTTACATATCGTGAGTGACAATCTACGAGTCCGCAAATTGTAGGGGGCGGGGTTGTTTCCAAGTTTTTGTTTGGGGAGCCACACTGGAGGATCGATTTTTTTTTTCAATGGACTAAGTTCCATAAAATCGAAAGTTGTATTTCAAGAAAAAAGCCCGAATATCTCTCTGAAGCACTACCGTACTATTGCGAGAATCGACTTCGGGTGTGTTTTGTCAACGCGATAGCTAGATGGCGATCTCTAGCTTTAGATAACGCTCTGATTCTGTTCATTCCCCTATAACCACTCAAAGAAGGATCGACGTAACTACAGATTTGTGTCAGAGTTCCTCACTCTTCGTAAGCCAATGCGCCACAGCGTTGGTTGATTTTCAACTTTGAGCCCTGAAGGCTTGTCGATCTCACGTTAAAAAGTCGCGCCACTGAGAGCAACAATCCTACAACAGTACAAATATTCGATCATTACGCTTCACTCACAATTTAAAATATCGATGGCAGCACTGGAAAATCAGACAACACTAGATAGGCACTCAGACTGTTAGATACACCCCCACATTTCTGGCACAACTCATTCGGTAGTAACTTGCCCATGACGATAGACCGGAGTTTCACTCGGTTTGAAAGACAGTCTTTGTAAACGTTAGAACCATTGAAATATTGATAACAATTCAATGGACCCCTTACAGCCATGATTCCATGGCTCCCTTGTCTCAGTCAACGGTTTACCCACGGCTCCCTTGTCTCAGTCAACGGTTTACCCACGGCTCCCTTAATACTTGAAGTACTACTTCAAATCACTGAACAGTTACACATCAATATAGATAGCTTGGCTCTGATAAAGGCTGGTGACTCACCCATAGAAGCTGCGACTCACACTTTGAGAACAACTGACTTGCAGTACACGGGTATTAATATTTTATTCAAAAGCTACGTTAACATCTTTAATGTTTGTGATACATACGTAAATAATTTTAATTTAAGTCTGTTCGAGGACCACCTCTTCCATCATCGCGAATAGGTTGAGGAGTCCGTTTTCTTCATTAAACTCGAATATTTACGTTGTATCGGTTTTCACGAATATAGGATCTGTCGAATTTTTTTCACGTGCCACTTCGCTATATCCGGGCTCGACTGACACATCACTGGATTTGTTGGTTCATATAGATGATACATTTTATCATATAGTTGGTTCATATAGATGATACATTTTATCATATAGTTGGTTCATATAGACATACATTATCATCTGAGACAGTTGACAGTAAACCAATATCAGGTGGGAAATCTTTTATCAAATATTGTCTCCTCATCAATGTTTGATAAAAGAGTTATGCTGATGCACTTCCTATCCTGCACTGTGACGTATTAACTCTTCAAAAACCTGTTATTTCTATGCAGGGCCGCAACTAGATATTTTGTCACCCGGGGCAAGTCGGCATTTCGGCGCCCCTTGTAATGTAGAAGCAATTAAAGGGTGAATTCGGCACCCCCTTCTGGTTCAGCACCCGGGGCACCAGACCCGCCTGCCCCCCCCCTATTTGCGGCCCTGTTGCTACGTTACCTTCTCCTCTTACTTGCCACTCCCTTCTCTGGGGAGAAAAAAATATTCTTTTCCGTGTGTATTTCTTGGATTTAAAAAAAAAACTTGATTTTCTATCATATTTGTTGTTGAAAAAAAAACCCCGCAAGAACCTATAACTAGGCTGAGGCAATCGGGGTACTGTCCCAGGGCTCCGAGCCGAATGTGGCGCACAAAAATTTACGCTTACTAGGGGTCTGTTCATCCAAAATTTGGGTCCGCTTTCCGGACCCTTCACAAAATTCCGTATCCGAAAAACGAACCCTTCACGAAATAAAAAATAATGAATCCATAAATTTGAAATTTCATTTCTTTTGCTATAGATCAACTAGATTATTTCGCTTCCCACAAAATTACTCATTTCATCCAGGTTTAGGTTCACTTGTATTCAAGGTCATTAGTTAGGGTCAAGACATTTCCAGAGGGGTGCGGGGTCATCATGCGCTCAATGCGTGGAGAGGCGGATCAGTGGGCAAAGCGCACTCGGCATCATAGGCGGACATAGACTTGGAAGTCTGGGGGGCACGATGATGATGATGTGTCAATTCATCTATACATATATGGATTAGATTTGTCGACTTCATCTTTGATGCTGAAGGGCAATGCCCCCCATGCCCCCCCCCGTATCTCCGCCCATGCTCGGCACCTCCTCGCGCCATCTCATGACGAAATAAGTTTTACTTAAATACTTATTACTGTTAATTCATCAATAAGTGTCATTCACACTAGTAATTATAATTATTAAACAATTATTAATTAATCAAGATGGTTGGGGAACGATTGAGTTAATGTTAAATTAATTAAAACGGGCTTTAACTAGTAGGAGTAAATTAATTACGAGCATCAATTACTTGAATAGCGTCCAAAACTCATCATGGTGGTTATTTCGTTTGTTAATTCAGTATTTGTTTATAATTATTAATTTATTATTCATAAACTATAATCAGCATTAGGAACTAATAAGTTCGTGATGATTAACTGATTCATTTAAAATGGACTTTGACTTGGTAAAAATCCGAAATGAAAACGTTTACAAGCGTTTTTTGGACTTGCACCAACTAGCTTTGGTAAAACCAGTCTTTGGGATTTTACCGTTACATATAAGACGTAATATTAATATGATGAAACACGGGCAATTTAGTCGCTAAACTTTTACTCTGAGCGTTGTATTCCTCAACTTCTTCATAAACTGACATATTCATTATTCATTAAGTTGCGTTCCTAGCTAAAGATGTAATGCATCAAAATAATTAGCTTCTTCCGCAAATTACTCCATCCAATACAATCGTCCACATCCACATAAGTTTCATGTTTTTTAAAACCGAAGCCATTACAGAGGTTGCAAATGATAAATTTCCTATAGCAAATGGTAAAAAAATTTCTTCATCCATAACTACTACCAGCAACAGCACAAGACTAACGAAGACTGACAAATGGACGAAAACTTTTGCAAAAACAATTTCATATTAATCTTTTATATAGTGTAATGTGGCCTACTAAATAAAAATCTTTCCTTCACACCTCACATAGAATATGTTAAAAATAAAACAAATAGAGTATCAGGGATGCAGCATCCCTGATACTCTATTTTATTTAGCATCCCGGATGCTAAATAAAATTACATTCCCACAGGCAAAACTTACACTGAAAAATAAAATAATTCTTTTTAAAACTATTATCAGACCTACAATGCTTTATGCTTCACCTGCATGGTCACATGCATGTAAAATGAACATAAAAAATTTACAGACGGTGCAGAACAAATTCCTCAGGAGATACACCAGAGCACCATGGTACATTAGAGGTATCAACATCAGGAATGACTTAAAAATTCCTCACATTTTTGACTACATAAAGAAAATAAATGGAGAACAATATGATAGGATGAGAGAGTCGGAGCATCAGCATTTGAGAGACGTTGTGGATTATGATGCTCATTTGTTGGGAAAATATAGAAGACCACAACAAATTTTACATCTGGATTGGAATCGTCTGTAGTACATACTCCTGAAATATCTGTGTAATATTTTAAAATTCTTGTCTTTTGAAGGTAAATTCCTGCAATTGTCTTATTGTACATATTCATGTTTTTCCTTATTTTTGATGAGCACTTACTGAGCAGAACTGTGTAAAGTGTCATATTTCATTCTCTTGTATACTGTTATACCAAACGTTTATACGTTATATTGATTCTTAAAATTGAATGAGGTTTTTGCGCTGCGATACCCATGCAGTGTTTTTTATCTGTCCTCTTTTCCACTCTGAACTTTTGGATTGACAGTTGATGTAAAAATGTGGCCTGCTGATGAATATGAATATGGTTGTGGTGGCATTTTTTCATGACTTAATTTCGTATAGTCTGACTCATAATACTATATCTTTTCACTTTTTCTTCTAACTCTTTTCCTTCTCCCTCTTCATAGACCTTCTTGGTCAGTTCGTATGCCGACAGTCGTCCCCAAAACGGATGGGAATCGGCTCTAAATTCAATTCTGGTCTGGTTTTTTCAAGAACCGTGGATCACTCACTCTATGAAAAGAGCCGCTCTTCGAGACGGTTCATGAGCGGATCTCACATCTCTACTGTAAACGTGGATTTGCCAACATCTCAACCACCAAAGAAAATTGCCTAGTAGCTTTCCAGACTTTGAAAACCCGGAATTGAAAATGGTAAAAATGCATTGGATTTTTTTAAAATTTGAGAGGTTTTTTTGTGGGCTTGTATGTGTTTCGAGAATAAGCATTGCAGAAAATGAGTATTGGTCATAGTAGTCCTCAGAAATGCCACTGCACTCTGATTTACCTGGGTCCCGGGACCGTGGTTATTGGCGAAATCTGGGTTCTTTTCTAGTGAAAGTGGGTCTCGCTCGAAAAAAAAAAAATCAAAGTATGGGTCCTTCTCCCCATAATTCACTGGTATTCCTGTGAATTAAATACAGTAAAACCTCGATAAGTCGTCACCTCCTGTTATCGAAAACCTATGACGACTAGAGCGAAGTGTCATTAGTTGCAATGTGCAGTATTGAGAAAATCATATAAATTTAAAATACCATTTATTAAAATATGAACCAAATTTGCAATATTAATAAAATTTAAAGATTGCAAAAGAAAAATATAATAGAAATTTTACTTTTTTTGAGCTCTTATGGTAAAATATACTTCGATTTATATTAGTAATTTTTAATTTGGACTTATCAGAGCAACTGTTAGGATAATTAGCTTTTCGCAACAGAATTATTGCATATTAATTTTACAAATAGGTACATGAAATTTAATTTTAGTGTTTTAATTCTTCATCAGTAGTTCATGATACAAATACAAGGTAATCTCGAACACAGGATTCATTTTTTCTGGGGAGGGGGGACCTTTGCAGAAAAATAAACATTAGAAGACCTCAACTTTGGAGAAAGAATGTCTATTTTTAAACAAAGATACTTTGTTTAAATTTGAGGAACAGCTGTCATATGGTCCGCCACTTGGCGATTTTGTGGTGCCACACGTCTGATGGCAGACGAAGAGTCGCTAAGGCCGTCAGACACTATGGACGCTGAAAAAAAAAACATCAGCCTGCAAAACATAATAGAAACCACCAAGCATAAAAATATAAAAAAAATATCAGTTAAAAAAAATTACACCTGGCCAATTTTTTTAATAATAAAAAGATCGGGGCATAAGAAATTCCGGGCATAAATATTCTATGTATTAAAACTAAAACCCAGACCCCTTTTTTTAATAAATGGATCCGGGCATGTTGAATAAATAAATATTCATAGGCCTATAGATTTGCCTCAGATCTTCAAGAAAATTTGTCTTTGGCTATGGGAGTTAAATGTAATTTTCGCATATTTATTTTGTGGCAGTTAAAGTTCAACTATTTCCTTAATTAAGGTTTCTCCTATCCTATCCTGAACATGTTTTCATTTTGCCCTTGAATTCTGTATTAGTCTTTCGTTTACAGCTGAGATTAACGAGGGCAAGGTAGTCAGTATATGGCTTTTTTCAAGTCTCTCATCAGACACAACACTGATATTAGCTAATTTTGACACTTTCTAAGTTCAAGTCAGCCATTCATGAAGTTGATTCTGTATCTTTACTTCCTTTGGTTGTGAATTGTGAAAGTTCATCTACAAAAGGGGGGGGGGGGTTTGTTCACATTGAGCAAGAGATTTCAAGCCTTCAATACTGGTCTCCTTTGCATGGTAACCGTGATTTTCTTCTAGAATCCTTTTGTCTTGACTTGTTAATGATCCATCTCCCTTAAGTCATATGGAATCTTTAACTCATGTTCTTGCAGCTCACATGATACTCTAATGCTCTTTCCAACAGCTAATAATACTAATGGAAGAATGTCAGAGTACTGTTGTATATTCTTTTCACATATAGGTTCAAACACCTACTTTCCAAGTACATGTTTGCTCTAGAAAAGAAAAAAAATTGAACTACATTAAGGAAAAAGTAAATTAAGTAAAAAAATTCTTAAAGTTCAATTATATGTTAGGCAAAATAGCTCCTAGCAACTAAGTGTTAGTTAAGCCTAATGCTATGACCACTTTACCCCACATTGTTTAAATTGCTATAAAATATAAAATATAATGATTACAACTTACCAGTGCATGGAATAGTGTTCTTGAGATACTTCTGGAGTGCCCTGTACAGCCAATCTATAAAAAGTTTTAGCAACTAAAATGGTAGAGAGAAGTTATTCAGGCACTCAAAAAATGGAACCAGAGCTTCAACAACAAAAAAAATGTTCATTTCCACTAAAATGTTGCTTGGCATTATATTTTAGGTGAAAAACTTTGCTACTAGCAAGTGAAAGTTAAAACAAATTTGGTAGTAGTATCAATTGAAATTCTTAAGTTATGCCATTTTATGTTCAGTATGACCATTTTACCCCACCTGACCACTTTACCCCCACTTGACCCTATGACATGAATGTCGCTCTCCACTTGTTAATACAAGATATACAGAAGACTGGATGTTGTGAAGATATTTATTATTTGAGATGTTAATTTTTTAAGGAAGGAAAAAAAAAAAATTAACATCTCAAATAATAAATATCTTCACAACATCCAGTCTTCTGTATATCTTGTGAATAAATATTCTATGTATTAAAACTAAAACCCGGACCCTTTTTTTAATAACGGATCCGGGCATGAAAAATTCTGTAGGTTCATTTTAAATAATAAACCGATAAAACAGAAGGTATGGCAATGGATGAATAACTAATAAATACAACGAAATAATAAAACAGTATGATACAACCTGAGCAGTAGATAATCCAAATGACGAGAGCTACAGCAGGGAGGAATAATAATCAAAGAAAGAGAGACGCGCTGGAAATAGAACAACGGCTGGTTTGAATTTTTGAAAAAACGCTGTGAACAAAATAAAAATCCTGTTTGGCAAAGCCAACACCATCTCGTATCACCCAACAAAACCGGAAAAATGTTAAAAAATAAGGCAACCCAGAGAAGAATTATGACTGTCCTGGCGACTTATCGGGAGGAAAAAGTCAGCAAAGTCGTGGCGGACCATACTGCATCTGTTCCAAATTTGAAGCTTTAAATTAGTGAGGGCCCATGTAGAAATGAGGTCTAACTTGAACAGTCCCTTACGTTTCAAAAACCTTGATGTGCGAATGAACTTCCCAACGTAACTTTCGTTACTTAAACTGTTCCGTTTTGGTACATAGGCTTTTATGGTGACTCTTAAGCATATGGCAATGCTGTTGACAAGCTCTTTTTTTTAAAAGGAAGCCATAAAAATAATCTGTTCCTCTCTCTCTGAAACTTTTCCATAGTGACGAGTTAACCGAAATTATCAACGAGTAAACAAGGGTTTAATAACGTTGTCTATGAAAGCTGGAAGGGCCTATAGAAAAACGACAACTTGAGCGGAGTGACGGCTTATTGGGGTGATGACTTAACAAGGTTTTACTTTAATTCATTTCTAAAAGCATGTTCAATCCAAAGGTTAATTGAAAAAACGATTAATTTACGAGCTTATATCTAGGTTCTTTTAATTTTATTGCCTTCTATTGGAATGAAAATTTCATGGGTCCTTTTCCAAAATTCCTGGTATTTGATGCGGTAGCGCCTTAAATATCAAAATATAGGGGGTAAGTCCAAGAAAAATACATGTCTAACTTTATAGCCTGTGAACTGGATTTTTTTTCTTTCTAAACAAATTAGTAATACTATGCATGAATAATATGGTTACTCTATGAATTGTTTTTTCTGTGTTAAATTTTGACATTGAAATAACTACTTTTGCTCATTGAAATAACTACTTTTGCTCATTGAAATAACTACTTTTGCTCATTGATCATTTTAAACTTTTTGTGTCATCTCTAATTTATGATAAAACTTTTGTAGGGTAATTCCATGTGTGTGTGAAACTGGATATCATGTGTGAAAAAAAATGCCTTCTTTATTTCAATATTTTTATATTTCTAGGAAGGGTGAAACTTACTTTCAAAGTTAATCAATTAAAATGTTTTTCGTAAAAGTTTTGTTTCTGTTTTTGACAACACTTTCAGCATCATTCCCTATTAGTGATTGAAGCATTTTTTGAAAGCTCACATTGTTACCACTTTTTTTAAAAGAAGCAAATCAGGTATGTAATTGTTATTAGTTTTTGTTAATAAATTTGATATATAACTATATCAAACCAAACAAACCTTTCCAATAAAAAGTTTTGAAAATCAAGAGCTTTAAACTAGGCTTCACTGTTGTGTAACATCAGTCACAAAATATTCCAATTGTTTCTATTCTTAAACAGAGCTAGAGATGTGTGTGGAGAATATTCTTGGGGAACAAGAATATTCTCCTGGATGTAAAAATTGGAGAATAATTTAGGATATTCATTTTCTTGTAAATAATTTAATTTTTTTACTAATTTTGTTTCTATTGTGAAATATAAATCAGTTTTCATTGCCTGAAACATTTACAACAAAACAATTAACAACAATAAGAACTTATAAGAATATTCTGAAGTTATTTATAATGGTAGTCCTACCAGATAAGTCTCCGAAAGATTATTCTCAAAAATTTTACATTTCTTAACAAAGCAGCAAAAAAAGTTGACAAGTCATATTCTCCTTATTTATGTGAATAGTTTTAATATTACTGTCTAATTTTTTGAAAATATACATTACCATTTACCCAAATTTCATTTGAAATGCATAACATCAGTCACACTTTATTTTTTTCAAGGTTTTATTTAAGGAAGAATATTAAAGTCGCTATGCCTTCAGCAGGAAGACAGAAAAAAAGAGAGAGAAATTAAAGGAGGAAGGAAAGTATGAAGAATATAAAGAAAAAACAAAGAAGCAGCTGAAAGTCCTAAGAAAAAGAATGAAAATTTATCAAAATTACCAAAATCAGTACAAGCAAAAATAAAACATTAAAAAAAGAGTGGCAAAATGCAGAGCATTAAAACAAAAATCAGATAAATCTGTAAACCTTAATTTACCCTAAATCAACTCCAGTGCGTTGGGAAAGGCCACACCTCGCGCTAAACGATTTTTATCATCCTGTCCTAAGGGAAAGAAAGCAGGAATGAGACGATTGTTCCAGACAGAAACAGGATTAGAAACTACAGTTGATACCTCTGCAATTCGTAATCAACTAATTTCACTAACTTCAGAAGCAAGAGAAATGGTCAAATAGTTTTATGAACAAGATGAAATAAGCAGACAGGCTCCAGGTTGTAAAGACATAGTAACTGTTCATGAAGGTAATGGAATGAAAAGGAAGATATAGATTAGTTATCGGCAGTTTTTTATAAAAAAAAGCATTTGTTATATTTAAAAAAGAATATCCACACTTAAAGATTGGAAAAAGTAAATTTGCTGTTTTACGCCCAAAGCATGTATTGCTTAGTTACAAGCTTCCACACAATGTTTGTTTATGTAAATATCATGAAAATTTCATTGCTGCTGTAATATTTACATTGCTGCTGTAATCTATTTACATAGATATCTTCCACAGGTTCCTGAGTAATAACTGATTTCTACTTTATTCTGTGCAAAGAAAAAAAAATCAGCAGATTGTTGGCTAAATGAATGTGCAAATTGCAAAGATGGCAAGTTATTCATGGAGTTAGTTTAAGATCGCATGAAAACTTTTGATTCAACGGAAATTACCTGGCATGTATAGAAGAACGGTCAAAGTGACCGTCTAAGTAAGACTAGAGGATGGGGCTTCGAGTGATTTAATACAGTACATTCATAAACTTCATACATACAAACATACAAATACAACGCCACAACAGGCAAATTGCCCAACGAGGTGGCTGACTTAAGAACATCATGGATCCCCGAGCCATTTTTTTTTTTTTGGAGGCCCTACGTACTACTATTACACCGCTCATGCACCCCGCCCGCACCCCCCCCCCCCCCCCGGAACCCCCCCAACGAATCGGTACATGCGGGAATGTGCGTGTACGTGTAGTGAAACCTGACGTGAAGTTTTTGTTGTTTCTCTGTAATGCTTGTTATGTGTAGTGCTGCCATCTGCCACAAGTTTTTCTAACTATGAGTGAAGTGTTATGATTGAATGATTTATCGTTGTAGGACTGTTGCTCTCTGGGGCGAGACTTTTTAACGGGGAGATCGGCTCGCATTTGCGCCTTGAAGTTGGGAACCACAGAAAACCAACTTCAGCCGACCACCACTGTGGGGTTCGAACCCGGATCCTCGCATCGCGAGTCCGTCACTATAACCACTCGACCACCACAGCGGCACTCATCCCAAAATTTCTTGGACATTGTTTTAAAAAAGACCAACCAAAAATTTATAGGCAACATTGTCTAGTAATAAGTGTCTCCCCTTTCCAAAATACAGTATAAAGGCCCGTTTACATGAGGCAAGTGCTTTAGTTGGTAACTTAATTCTAACTTACCGATTCTTCTTGAAAGTGTCCACACAATAAGTGGTAAGTAGATGCTCATTGGATAATTTTTACGGAGGTGAGCGCAGTTAGCGCATGCGCGCTTCAGTCTACTCAAATCCATGGAGAGAGACAGACGCAACGCACGGGAGAATAATAGTAATTCTTTATCTGGCATTCCAGGGTTGTTTGGTTTAAACCACGTTGGTTTAAACCAAGTGTTTTTTTAAAAAAACTGGAAGAATTTTAAGAAAAGTGTAGAAAAGCGCTATTATGTATATGTGAATTTTTACCGCAGAACATTTTCAGTCAGCTGAGGGCTCGTTGCAGAACATCACAAAACATTCTGCTTTGGGGGTGCTGGTGATTGCAATTCACCAAAGTTTGCAATCTGACCACTGTTCATAACATTTTCAGGTGTCCCCACAGCCAGAAGTAAAAAATAAGTAAAAATTTTTTTAAAAAATCAAATAAAAGTTGCCTAAATATCATTTTTTTCCTTGAAAAATACATTTTGGTTCATTATTAGCCAAAATGTTTCATTTTTACCACATTTTACATCCTTGGGGTACATTCTGATGGTATATCTTTAAATGACATAAGATTTTATAAGTGGTTTTTTTCAAAAAGTCTCATAAAAGTGGCCAGAATATATATAGATTTTTCATATGAAGTATCTTAGTCATTTAAAGTTATATATAAAAGCCAAAATTTCTCATTCTTACAACATTTTTTAACCTTTGGCTACATTCTGATGCTCTATCTTAAGCAAATTCATGAATAAGGAGTGCATCACAAATCTAAATGTAGTGGTGTATTTTATCTCACAGGGTTTCTTTTTCTCTTCACAAAGAAGCAGCTACAGTAGTGACACCATCATGCTAGGGGCAGGTGGTCCTATAATCCAATAAAGACATCAGCTGTCCTTAAAGGACAAAGACTAGTGTACTAGTTGTTACATTACTTCACATACATTTTCATTCCCATAAGAAGTAGCACATCTCCTACTGTATATCTCCCAGTCTTAATATTCAATAGTTGTTTTTTTTTATACTTTCACACACACACACACACACACTATTAAGCCCAGTTAATCAAGGTTCTACTGTATAGTAGTAACATATTTATGAAAAATAATCAGCTATATACAGGGTGATTATAATTTAAGTTTTGATTCCAAAACTATACAATAAGTACTGATCGGAATGACTTGAAAATTTGCATGGATACTCCTGAAGCAATGGACGTTTCTTTCGCAAAAGAAAAACGTGCAAAATGTGCAAGTAGATGATGCTGTACTTGGCCAGCAGTATGATCTATTTTGTGCAACCATATCATTTCGGCACTTCCACAGCATCAGTGTGTGGATAGAACTTCTATCAAGATGCACATTGCAATACCAGCAAAGCAGCTGCTGAAGACCCATTTTGACAGGATGCACCTTAACCCTTGCAACTTCTGGCTGTGGGGGCACCTCAAAATGTTATGAACAGTGGTCAGATTGCAAACTTTGGTGAATTGCTATCTCCAGCACCCCCAAAGCAGAATGTTTTGCGATGTTCTGCAACGAGCCCTCAGCTGACTGAAAATGTTCTGCGGTAAAAATTCACATATACATAATAGCACTTTTCTACACTTTTCTTAAAATTCTTCCAGATTGTTCTGCAACAGCACTGGTTGTTCTGCGACATACGTCGCACATTTCGGCATATTCTGGTTTGGGGTCCAGTACATTCCCTATATGTTATAAGTTCCTCAGGAATATTAACGGTGGGGGGGGGGGGGACACGTTTGGTTTAATAAAGCTGAATTGCAAGCACATCCACATTATGACCATGGCATACTCCGATTCGGGGATGCGTTTGGTTTAATAAAGCTGAATTGCAAGCACATCCACATTATGACCATGGCATACTCCGATTCTGCTGTTGAACAAGAATTTTTGTGCTTTCAACCTCATAGCCAGAACACGTGGTGGACAACATATTTAACATTACTTTAGTAAGTTGTAGTTATTTGTTCAATTACTTCGTTTTTTGTGATGTTTCCGTGAATTATGAAATCGTGAAATGCTATAATTAAGCTATCATTCTGCCATGACTGGCTATTGTTTCCATTCTGCGTGCAAATTTCCCACATGTTGGATGATGTCATTAATTTTACATTTTTAAGTATTTTTTCCCCTTTATCAAATAAAGTTGAATTTTTTCAGGAATATTCATGTCAATTTTCAAGTCATCCTGACAATCATTCTTTTTTTACAGTGTTTTGAAATCAGAACCTTAGTTATAATCACCTTGTATATTGTAAATCATTGCTAATTAATCTGAATTATTTATGCTTCATTAAAGACATTATATTCACCTAATTTTTATTACTTTTTGCAAAATAGCTTCCTAATTAAGTATACTGAAAGTAACTGGAGAAAAACCTTTATATATTATATGATTAATAATATTAAAAGAATTTTCAAACACACAGTAATCCATTGAGTTAAGCAAAAAATAATTAAATTGCAAAAGTTGGTTTTTGTTAAAATGTAAGAAATATTTTTTGATTAATTAGTATGGGAATAGTGTTAATTACATTAATAACCATTTTATTTCAGTTAATTATTAGAAGTTTGAATGATTTTTCAGAAATTTCATTGTTTTTAATGTTAATACTGTTTAAAACAAAAAAACCTGGTTTAAACCAAAAAAAACCCGGTTTTTTGTTTTTTTCAAAAAAACCGGTTTTTTTACCAACCCTGTGGCATTCAGAGAGGTGCTTTTTTTTAAAGCTCATAGCTTTCGTAACGATGGATGAAGATGAGCAGGTAGAACTTGAGAATACTGTGATCAGAGCCACATTATATGATATTATTTTAAAGAAGAATATAAATTTATTCACTTTCACTTACTCAAGGGGGGTATAGTTATGTGGTACACATTGAGGACGATGTATATTCTGACTCCAATTGAAGAAACGGTTGATAATATTCAAGTTCATTTAATTTTAAAAAACTATTTACATAGGTAAACAATATGAATTCCACATAATAAAAAGGAGAAACTATATCACTTGCGCGAGAGCAACACACTGATTAAGAAGTAGGTCACGCAAGGGAAACAGTTCGCTTGTCCCCTTTTTTTGCCTCTGCCACCCACGCAAGGGGGCGAGAGATGACGCCACAGGGGAAAAAAGAACACACAACACTATTATAAAATTGACAGAAAGTCATCGAGAAGAAATATAAGATTTCTCTATTTCTCCTTTAAGTTGTAAATACCGATTATATGATATTTTAATCGATGTTAAAGAGGAGATAAATTATGAATAATGTAAGCCAAAAATACGGGAGAAGATTCTTGGTATTCGTAGGAAATTCTAAGGGTTAAAAATTAAATAATCAAAATTCATTAAACAAAAATTATTTCCAAATTTTCGAAATCATTATTATTTTTATTTAATCTATAGAGATATCTTTATGTTAAATATTTGATCATGTATTTTTACAACAGATGGCAGCAAATTCATTCTGGACGAGAGAAATATTCGAAACCCCCCTCCAGTTTTTAATATATAAATCCTCCCCACCTGATATATATTTTTGCATCTTCAATTTTTTTTAACTCCTGACATCACGTCGACAGAATATTCCATAGCTTTTTCCAACATCGAATAATTTTTAGCTTGTTTGTTAAGGTAATTTCCATTTCTATAGTTCAACAAACATTCATGGCGAATATATTTTTCAATAAACTTGAAGATTGTATCCTCTGGCCACCTCACCATCCAATATTTCGGCGGAATTATAGCGAAACTTCAGGAGACGACGGAGTATGAACAGGTTTACGCTTGAGATCAAAATAAACCCCTCCGTGAGAGAGCAAAAAGACCCCTTCCAGAGCGGCAGGTCACGCCCACTGGCGCATGCTCATAGGTCTACTTAACTGGAAAAAATAGAACCGTTCTTATCTCACTTACCAATAAAATCACTTGCGCACTTGCCAATTACAGCCGTGTAAACAGCCCTTATCGTCTGTATACATTGTATCGTACTTGGCAACTAAAAATTAAGTTACTAACTAAAGCACTTGCCTCGTGTAAACAGGCCTTTACTTCAAGTTGACTTAGCTGAAAATTACAAATGTGCTTCACAAGATGAAATTCAGAGTGCACACTGAGTACAATCTCAAGTCTGTTCACAGCCGCATTGTATCATTCTGGAATGTTCAAATGTGCAGGAGATTTTGTGAAAGCTGCTATTTCAACATTAAATGTTAATGTCTTTGAAATGACCCTAAAAAATTTAAAAGAGGATGGAAGAACTAAAGCTTAAGGAAATTTTTGAAAATACAGATTGCATTGAAGGACTGGAAAGTTATCATTTTCTTGAAGTGGTGAATGGTAAAAGTATTAGAAACAGATTCACAGAACTTTCCCAAATAGCCAATCAAAGTTGCAGTATAGTCAGTCCCATAGCATCTATTGGAGATAGGTATGAAGTTGAATATGATAATGAACATTTCCCGGGGAAAATCGATTGAAAATAATGAATATTTAGTGAATGCAATGATATGAGCTGGGAATACACTGAAAATGTCCTCAGCATGTGGATGAAGTTTTCTATCCTCAAGAGTGATTGATAAAAAAAATTAAACCCACCAGAAGTTGTAAATGCCCGAGGACATTTTAAATTTCAAGATTTTTTTTTAGATTTTATTAATATGTTAAAAGTGTATTTTGAAGGACTTTTAGATACTTAAGTTTTGCATACAAAAAACATTTTTCATATGTAACATCAGTCACACCATTTATTTATTTTTTAATTAAATAATTTCACTATTGTTCGTGATTTATTGATTGTGCGCCTTTTATTTGAAATCTATTACATACTAAAAAAAATTAAAAATGTAATATTTAAATACACGTGAAGGAGAATGTCTAAATGTTTTGAAGGTATTTTGACTTGTCTTTTTTTGCGTAACGTCAGCCACACTATTTTGAATGGGCTTAAAGTAATCTTTTTTCCTGATCTTTTAAATTTTATGTTCCTAATATTTTTTAACCTTGAAGATATTGTATCATAAATTTCAAATAAATCAAGAAATTTATTTTTGCATTATTGCAATTATCAACTTCTAAAAAGTTCAAAATGTAACATCAGCCACTGTAGAATTACCCTATACATACTTTCATACAATTTTACTTGTAATTTCAAACTACAATTGAAGGCACCTTGACTGAGTTTTATTTAGTTAATTGGAGAGCCTTGAGGGTAAGGTTAGTAGCAAAGAGCCCAGCTGAACAGAATCTCAAAGTTAACCTTGCTCTGTTTTATCCAAGGTAGTATAGAGGACAAATCATGGCTGAACAAATCACGGAGCAGCTTTAGTATAATCCAGAGGTTTTTAGCAACTTTTGTTGGTGCTAAACACATCTGATGGCCTGGTGAAAAGTAACCAAGACCATCTACTGATGCTACAGACAAAAAAAGCAGTAATGAAATGCAAAATAATTATAAAATATACTGTAACGATACAACCTGACCTAACCACAGGAGAAGAAGAATCCAAGGTTATTTGAACTGGAAAAAGAACAACAAATATCAACGGCTGTTTTCAATTTTAAAAGAGAAATCAGGAACCCATTTGAAAACCCAGCGGAACTAGTGCGATCTGCATAGAAAGAATGAGAGATTTACTACGACCCACACACATTGCTATTATGTCGTGCTTGGTGATCGCCGTGCCATCAGAAAAAAAATTGCCAAGGGAATCTATAGATTATACTGATGCTGTTCGTAAATTCCAAACATTTTGTGCTGCTCTCAGCCTGTAATTTAATAACTATACGAAGAAAAAATTTTTTAGGCGCTATTTAGTTGTTGTTTGACTTGGTGCTTTCTCAGCCGTGGTAAGTTTTTTTAAAGGGATTCTTACAATTTTAGGTGAAGTTCCAGGTTCCCTTTTTAAGTGTTGGTGTTTATTAGTAAAAATATAGAAACACATATGGTGATGTCTTAGTGATTCTTTTCTTTGGCAAGAAAAATGTCCAAAAGCATGATGAAAAGTCTCATAGTGAAACAAAGTCGTGGTTCTGGACACTTTTTTTTTTTTTGCCAAAGAAAAATCAACACATAATGAAATGAAAAAACGGGTAATAGGCTGAATTAATGAAAAGAAGGAAATGCTCTCTCGCGAGCAATAGAGTCAAAGTAGAAGCATGAGCATTGAAGTGAAAGGAAATATATTAAAAGCAAATCCTGCAATCTGTATTAATAATGATTACTTTTTACTTGCAAGTAAATCTTCATCTATTAGTAAAAGGTCAACAGGAGCCAATCGCGTCCTCTGGAAATCAGCTGTTTTGTTCTTAACTCCCTTCTCTGCAAGGGGCTCTTTAATCTGAATCTCAAAGTGATTGCAAGCTCACAAATTTTTTATGAATTTGAGTTGAAACATTTTTTTTTATTTAGGATAATTGTGTATTATCTTAATTTTTTTTCTCTTCACTTTTCCTTGACGCTGAAAGCAATTTCTATTCCCATCATAATCCACACCTCCGATACCTTAATTTTCTTGAGGGGCCGCTTCATATGTTCATAGCTGCCAGTCTGCTGAATTTTCTGGGAATCTCCCGAGTTTTAGCTTCATCCCTCGACCTCCCGAAAAGCTCTTAAATCTCCCAAATTTTTACGAAAATCAAAAATCCCTAATTTTCCCTAAACATTCCCTATTTCATTTAAAAAATCCCCACTTCTGAAAACAATCCCTAAGGAATTTTATGTGGGACATAGTCTTTTGCCTCTGTTTTTTCCCCTTTCGAAATGACGTCACATGTCGTAAATGATGAAATTCTTTTTTTAAGGAAGTTTTACAAACCCTCTGATGGTAACAAGAAAAGTTGTTTGTCTTATTATGCAGGGAAATGGCTTAGCAGCCAATTGTCCTAGATAATTAAAGATTATAGTGAGGCACATGTGGTCAAAACTTCCTCTTTTGTTGAAGTTATGTACGTGCGATAACAAAACATGAATACTAATATGCAAAAAAATATATTTAATCTATTTTTTGAAAGATACTTATTCCCAGATGAATTTCCTTTCATCAAACGTTCCTGAAAAGGGCAGAATTTCCCTTTTTATACAAGTTGTGTTATGGACATAAACATTGGTCATGGTGGAAAGACTGACATCACTCATGTGAAATGAAAAAAAAACATCAAGCAAGTGTCATAAAGTCAGTATTCTTCAAAAATGGACGTTCTTTTTTCCCTTCATTTTCCAATGATTTTGAGGTCATTCCCACAGAATGTTCACATCGTTTCTGATTGAACACAATATTTTTTTTATATCACATTTTAAAGTTTTGACCTCCAATTTCACTTGCTTTTTGCATAGGGATTTTATTCCCAAGGGTTTAACTTCTTAGTGTGTAAAATCCCTATTTTATTTGACTTCAATTTTTGAGTAAGGGTTTTAGTCCCTATGCTTTGACTTTTACGTGTGGAAAATCCTTATTTTATTTGGAAAAATACCTTTTGTATTTATTAGGGAGTGATTTTAGCATAAAATACAGGTCCGCGTGAAAATCTCTTTAATTTTCATTTTTAAAAGTTGGCAGCTATGTATGGTTCAAAGTCAGTCTCCCAAAGATTTGGCTATATTGTGCAGAACAACACATGCAATCACAATTTTTAAGATATTTTCCAGTTTTACACGACAAACATATTACAGGATAGGAAATTCCACTTCAGCTGTCCGAAACACCTTTCTATGGTAACTATATTTCTTATTTCATTATTTCTTATAGAAGGGCATTGAATTTCTTTTCTGCACTCTCGGTTGCATTTGAGAAACGGAGTCATCAGGCAAGGTTCTAGTCCATAATCATCATCAGCCATGAGGCCGGACTGTGTTTTATGCATGGCATTTCTGACCTCAGAATTTCTCCAGATTCAAGAGTTGTGAACAGATTCAGGTCAATTAACATCAACATTCATGAAAATTTCTCTGCTATCACAAATTGCTGGTATATTTAGAGTTAGTTTCCCTTTACGGTTTATGTACTCATCGTCGGATTTTCAGTTTCAGTGTCCCTACATGGGCACATATCACAAATAGCTGTTGAAAAGCGATATTTTCTTGGCCATAAAATTCCTTTGCCTCTAGTATTTCATCTGGCATAGTGGAGAATTTTATCCAGCTATATCAGCCTCTGCTATTATTATATGTCTACGACAGCATGTACAGTAGGGTGGTCCAAAAAAATAAAATTCACATTTTTTAAGGGGCACAGCGATAAAAAGGTCTCAAAATAACACTTGTGATTTTTTTTACATTCTGATTAGTGTAACTGCCTCTGGATTGATATCAATTTTTTTTTTTTTCTTTTTTCGATATTTTTTGATATTTTTTTTTCAAGGTAGGTTTCAGTTATGGTTTCAACCAATTGCATTACTTCCTACAAACATAGACAATTCATCACGATATAGTTGTGAGGGATGGATGGGTGGGTAGAGTGGGGGAGAGTCAAGAAAGACCCTACGCGTGCACATGGGACGCCCATGTTTGCCAGTATAACTCCGGCTGAAATACGGCGAGGTTGTGTTGCGCTCATTTGTGTAATTTTCATCACGGATCGTACCCGTTCAAATGGCTGTTATTTCGTGATTCAAGTGACGTTAAATGCAATGTATTTCCAACCTACCAAGATGTTATGACGTTCCACTCATAGAACTTCATAAGATAAAACAGGATAATGAAACTAATAAAGAGCCCGTGTATAAAGAACTAGAGGACATTGTTGGGGCAAAAATTGAGGAAATATGGTCAAGTGCTTCCATTCATTCTGTCCAACATAAGCGAGTGAAAGCCGTATCATGTATGAAATACAGAAATGTTTAAAATCACACCCTAAAATACCGAAGAATCAATTAGAGTTTCACCGTAAATTATTGTTTGATATTTATTTCATCCTACAAGTGTAAGAACATCGAAGCGAGCATTTGTCCCAAATACAAAAAAAATACCTGTTGGAGAGAAAAGCTTCCTAATGGACCAACAAGTGACCAAAGTCCTACAAATAACCGCTTTATACTTCGACGGACGGATAAAAGGATAAAACTTTAATTGTATCAGAAAATGATGAAAAAATGTATAGACATAGCATTCTTGAAGAGCATATTCCATTGATAATGGGAGCATCGTCGAAGCAACCAGCTTCTGGCACATCTGAATGCATAGAACAAGCAATCTTCGATTTCTTGTAGTTGTCTTCTTTCTATGGAGTCTTTAGTGGCAGTTGGGTGTGACGTGGAACTAATGTGAACGTTGGTAAATATGGAGGTGTCATACGTCTGCTTGAAAAAAGGGTTAGATAAGCTGTGTTGCGGTGGATTATCTTTATACTGCATATGAACGAATTATCTTTCCGACACTTGTTTCTACATATTGACAGCAGTACATTTGGACCCAAAACCTTTTCAGCTAGAATCTGTAAAGATATAGAAATATGTGAAAAAAAACCTGGTGTTTCGTTTCAAGTTCTTTCAGCAGAGTTACCCAAGTTTTCTATTCATGGTATTAGTATAGACCAAACATATTTGTACAGAATAGTCTCAGCAGTTTCAAAAGGCTTAAGGATTCAGCAAACAAATTACCAAGGGGCGCAGTAGCCCAGGTTGATAAGATACTCATCTAAAAAACCAAAGAATGTTTAGAGGTGTCGCGAGTTTGATACCTGGTTCGTCCTTGTCAGAACACTTTACTGATACAGGGTACACCAAAAATGGTGACATGACTGCAGAAAAAGATTGCTACTGCCGGGAGTCCTCCATCAAGGGGTTAGGGTACTAACCTCTTGATGAGTATAAAACAACAAGCCTGTCATTTGGAATCGGCAATAAATTGTATGTCCCAGTCTAGTTAGCCCTCATGTGCAGAAAAATGACCATGATGAGACAAAAATGATCAACAAATCGCCAGGCAAAATGTCTCGTGCCCAATGGCTAACTCGTGCTAATAGAATTCTACGTTTGTAACATTTCAATGGAATTTCCTTCTGAAAATTTAATAATTTTAGCAACGTACGTCGTCAAGTTTTATGCTTCAACTTAGTTTTGCTATGAAAACTCTCCCTTCCTGTAAAGATAAACACAGCACCTGAAAGGCAAAATATATCCTATAATTCTCAAGGAAATACTTCGCACACCCTGAAAATTCATTGATCGCAATGCTGACCGACTCTGAATCGCACATCCGTGAACTAGCAGCCCACCACATTCAGAAAACAAGACTCCGACTGTTTCACCTTTCTATTGTAAAATTTGATATATCTTACATCGATCTCATTGACTGGCAGAAGTAGAATATATCTCATCCACTGTTGTACTGTTTTACCCCAGTGGTGACCTATTGGTTAGAAATTCTTCGGAATATGGACTTGGTCGCCGTTTCGGTTAGTAAGTCTCAAAATGCTGTGCCGGAATTCAATAGTAAGAAGGATTTTTGTGCTATTTGAAATATGATGGTAATAATATAAATGCCACTTTTGTAAACTTTTTCTTGTAATAAATAAATGTTACTCATGCGATTTGCATTTGTTTTATAGACACACATTCAAATTTTTTTTTAAAACCTTACTGTAACAAATCAAAATATGTATTCTTGAAAGTCAATCTGGAGGCAAAAGATGATAATCCATTCTTAAAAAAATTTGTATGTGAGCTAAAGACACCATTTGGCACCCTTTTCGTGCTGTGCCGGATAGAAATTAAAAAAAAAAAATTACATAGAAAGGTGACCCATCCTAATGTGATGAATGAAATTTGTATTTCCAAGTAAGTTTTTTTGCATAAATGATTGATTTCATTGAGAAATGTCAGTTGTATCTTCCAAAATACGCATTCTTATAATGATAAAAATCTCAAAAAGTGGTAGAAAGCAGTTTTATTAATTTTATTCTCTTCATGCGGATAAAAGTAGTAATGAGGGAGTAGCCACACAAATGAATCACAATTGAAAAGCTCAACCTTCCACATCGTTTTCAACAATAATACATGTATCAACGATATAAGTTGATACCCCCCGTCTCCAACAAAAAAAATTCAACTTTTTCATTCAACTAAGTTCAAATTTTCACTGAGATATTCGAATAAAGTTGGGAAAAAAAACCAGGATTAAATGCGGGGAAACCATTTTATCCGCATTTAATGCTGTTTTTTCCCAAATTTCCTCAATTTTTCGCGTTCGCATATCTCGGTGAATAGACTTAGAAACAAGAAATTATTTTAGTTGTCATTGGGAAAGACAGAGCAACAACTTAATTTTGTTCTTTGGCACACGGGGACGGTATAAAAAGGTTTTTTTTTAATTTTATAACTATACAACCCCTTACAACATGAATGACATATGAGTTGGACACGTGATTTGGATACTTTTTCTAGTTGGGTATGTCTCTAAGACTAACGGCTCACCAGTAAAGTGACATACGACCTGTTACCCATTCAGCCTCCATATACATGTACAAAAATAGTTTGAGACGAAATACAGTCAACTCTCATTTTAACGAATACCATAAAAATATCACTTTAACGAAAACTTTTCTAATCCTCCGGATAAGTTTATATAGGAACAATATAAAAATTCCTTTGTAACGAAATTTCGTTATCACGAAGTGATTTTTCTGGTCTCTTGGAGTTCCGGTCTAGTGTGGTTTGACTGTATTTCCCCCAAAAAAATCTGAAATTTTTGCAGTAAAGTAATTGAACTTCAGCAATTCGATCTGAAAAGTCCTTTTTTTTTAATAATGATTGTCTTTTTTACTTTTATAAATTTAGGAAGGAAACGAAAGGAAGAAAGGGTGGGGAGAAAAAAAAGGAAAATGGCCAAAAGGGGCTCGGTTGTGAGTAAATGCCTTGAAATTCCACTTGTGAGCAAGGGGATTCGTGCATCACTCTCAGTTTTATGACAAAATTTCACATTTATGAGACGTTTGACTACGGTCACGATTAATCTCTATATATATTTATTGTACTTTATGAGCCGTTTCGGTAGTGAATCATGAGATGAACGATAATTCTTAACTAATTTATTACGGAACAATATTTACATCTTGTTCCCGCCATGTTGTCATTCCCTTCAAGTGTTGCCACCTTCGTAAAACATAATACTGTATTTTCTGGTGTTGCCAGATACATAACAATTCTCCCACACTAAATTAAGAGATGATTAATGATAGAATCAAAAGTTATACACAAGAATCAACACTTGAACAGTCACAAGTTCAATCTTTGAACTGGTTTTCTGGAACGAGTTGAGCGTCTCAGTTGAGTAGTCTGAGCTGGAGGAAAAATAGTTCTTGTTGATCGAGGAGTTGCATTTGAAGTTTGCTCTGTTTCAGTAGAAGCATCTACCATAGATGAAGTCTTGTGTTGGCAAACTGCAGGAATTTCTCGTTGACTTACATGATCACTAAAAGTGACAGATTTCTTTTGAGGGAAGTGTCTCATAGGAACTGATAGTCGAATAGGAGTTGGAGAAGACGGTCGATTGACTTCACACCGTCGAAGCTGTTCAAAATGTCTCTTGATAATGTATCCATCATCTAGTTCAACTAGGTAATGAACATGACCCAATCGTTGAACAACAGTTCCATACTTCCATAGGCTTGAATGAGTGTAATTTCTTGACTGTACTCTATCTCCTTCCTTGAAAAATTTGTCAAAGACTGGCTGTGTTGCATTGTTCTTGTATGACTCAGGAGTTGTAGGTTTGAGGAGATCTAGCTTTGTTCTGAGATTCTCTCCCAACAATAATTCTGCTGGTGTCTTTCCACATGAAAGAGGTGTAGCTCTGTACCGAAACAATAGTTTACATAATTTTTCGTGAAGTGTTCCTCGTTCGAATTCCATGCATTTCAGTTTTGTCTTCAGGGTTTGGCAATAACGTTCTGCTTGTCCATTTGTTGAGGGATGACCAGGAGCTATCATTCGTTGTCGAATACCATTTCGTTTGCAGAAGTCCATGAATTCTTGTGATTTGAAAATTGAAGCATTATCACTAACGAGAATTTCTGGCAGTCCATGTCGACTGAATATTTCTCGCAGGAAATGAATTGTAATAGCAGAATCTGGAGCTTTCTTCATGTAGTAGATTTCTGGCCATTTAGACTTTGCATCGATGACAAGTAAGAAAAAATGTCCCATGAAGGGTCCCGCATAGTCCATGTGAACACGTTGCCAATTTCTTGTTGGACTTTCCCAATTGTGCACTGGAGCTTTCTGGGGGTTTTTCTTGACGTCACAACAGTTCTTGCAACTTTTCACTAGACTTTCTATGTCAGAGTCAATATTCTTCCAATAGCAGTAATTTCGAGCAAGTGCTTTCATCTTCACTATTCCACAATGAGTTGAGTGTAGTTCTTGAAGGATGGTTGGTTGAAGTGTCTTAGGTATTATTACACGCTGTCCACGAAGTAGAATTCCTTCTTGTAATGTTATTTCTGGGTCATATAAAGTTCCTTCCATCACATTTTTCTTTAGTTCACGAAGATCATCATCCAATTCTGTTTCTTTTCAGATTTCTTCAGAAGTAATTGTGTCTGTGGATATGTGTCTAATCACTGATGCTTGCAGGATATACTCATCATCAACAGTATTGACTTCTACATCTGTCAGTGGTAAGGGACTTCTCGACAAATAGTCTACATTTGCATGTTCGGATGATTTTCGATGTTTGATGTCATAGTCGAAGTTGGAAAGGAAATGTGCATACTGCAACATTCTTGTAGCTGACAATGCTGGAAGTTTTTTCTCTGGATGCAAGAGAGTCATCATTGGTTTATTGTCCACTACCAATGTGAATTTTCGACCAAAGATGTAATCATAGAACTTTCTGCATGCCCAATATACAGCTGTAGCTTCTCGATCGAGCTGGCTGTAATTTTTCTCAGCAGCTGTTAGTGATCTTGAAGCAAATGCAATAGGACGTTCACTTCCATCAGGCATAATATGCTATAATATTCCGGATAGACCATGTGGAGTAGCATCAGTAGCCAAAGTCACTGGAAGTTCTGGAGTAAATGGTATGAGGACTTGGTCACTAGCAATTTCAGACTTGATTTTTATCCATGCTGCTTCACAATCAGCTGTCCAGTTGAACGGAATACTTTTCTTGAGAAGATTATTTAGTGGGTGAAGTAACCTTGATGCACTCTTGATGAATTTCGAGTAATACATAACTAAGCCCAAAAATTGTCTCAATTCGTCAACATTTTTTGGTCTGGGTGCTTCTTGAATAGCTTGAATCTTAGCTGGAGATTTGTTCAGTCCTTTGGAAGTTATAACATGTCCAAGGTATTCTACACTTTTTTCAAAAAATTTATATTTGTTGATATTTACATGCAAATGATATTTTCGTAATTTATTTAGAACATTCAGCAAGTGTGTTGTGCATTCCTCATAAGTTTTGCCTCGTATAATTAAATCATCAAAATATGCAGTTACTCCATCTAAATCTTGAACAAACTGATCCATGAAAGAATGAAATTCGTTCGGTGCAGTTTTAATACCAAAAAACAATCTTTTTGCCAAATAGGTACCTCGATGTGTAGAGATCGTTTGAACTTTTGCACTGTCTTCATCGACTGCTAAATGCAAATATGCTTTATGGATGTCCAAGGTGCAGAAATATGATCCACCTCGTAGCTTGTTGAATATATCTTCAATCTTGGGTATTGGGTGTCTGGCATCATGAAGTTGATTGTTTACAGTCACCTTGTAATCAGCACAAAGTCTTACAGAACCATCAGATTTTGGCACGATGACAAGTGGGGTTCCCCATTCTGAATGATCCACTTTTTCTATGATCCCTTGATCACACAAGTTATCCAGTTCTTTTTCAACTTTTTCACGCAAAGCATATGGTACTGGACGAGGTTTAACAAACACTGGTTTGGCATCTTTCCGCAATTTCAGGGAGCATGTATAATCAGGAATCTTGCCCACTGTTTGTTCAAAAGCATCAGAGTATTCATTGACAATACTAGGAACAGATCTTTTTACGGCACACGCAGGTATATGCTTGACACTTGAGGAATCATGAATGTCATTTATGTTGATATCCAATTTACGCATCCAATTTCGACCAAGGATAGGTTCTCTCTTCAAATTGACAAGGTATAATTCTTCTTCACTGGATTTAGCATTGTAGCATACAGTCACTTTGACGTATCCGATAGGTTTGAAAATTTCACCTGTATAACTTCGGAAAAATATATTTGTTTTCAGGATCGGAAGATTTAGGTTTAAGCGCCTGTAGTCACTTATGTTCATGATGCTCACACGACTACCAGAGTCACATTCGAAACGACAATTTTTCCCATTTAATTGAATGACTGCAAATATTCTATCGTCTTTTTCAGCAGTGTTAGTGCATATATCAACAATTTGGCTCACTTGAAAGTGATCTGGATTTTCGACATATTGAACAGTATTTCCTTCAGATCCGCTTTTATTTTTCCGTTTCAGAAGCTCTGTAATACATACTCTACTGATATGACCTTTTTTGAAGCAAATCTGGCATGAGAGCTTGTGTTTCACTCGACAGTTTTGAGTCTGGTGGTTGTTTTTTCCGCAATGGAGACACACGTTTTCTAACCCGATGTCTCTCAAATTGAGGTTTCGCTTCCGACTTGCCGATCTGTCGCGTCGATGCGGAGTCGATTTCCGTCGCGAACTCCCGCTGTTATTACATTGCGCAATTTTATTCACGCTGGAACCGTAATTACTCTTGTAGAGTTCTTTATTTTCGATTTTCGAAGCTTCAATCGCTAATGCGACTTCGAGTGTTTCGTCGAATGTCAGTTCAGCTTGTTGTAGAATTCTTTCGCGGATTTCGGCATCCTGTAATCCTCGTATAAATTGAGCACGTAGCATGAGGTTGATGACAGATTTTGAGCATTCAGCATTTTCACAACTAGATTTGAATTCGGCGGTTTTCGAAAGTTCTTTTAATGTAGCGATATAATTCGAAATCGGCTCACCTGGGTGTTGTGTGCGGCAAAGAAACTTGTGTTGTTCCGTCAGGATGTTTACCCTTTTGCAGAGATGATCTTTCAAGATTTTCAGCAGGTCGTCGTACGTCTTCGATGAAGGGAGATCCGGTGAAGTTAGACTGGAAAGCAGGTGATAGTACTTGGATCCGAGACAGTTGATTAGCACCATTTTCTTGGCTTAGGCGACGTCGGCTGTTGAATCCGTGAGTCCTTTGAGCTGGAAGTAGTTTTCGAGTCTTTGTACATATTCACCGAAACTTTCGTTAGCTTCGTCGTAGCATTCAAACGAGATCGATTGTGACTGGAGAAGCGTTTTCACATTGACGCTGGTTGAAGATGCTGGATGAGTTTCGTTTAGTTTCGAGACGAAATTACTTAAAACGGTTACTAGATCGTCGATGTCTGCCATTTCCGATTCTTTTTTTTTTTTCACTCGTCGCCAACTTTATTGTACTTTATGAGCCGTTTTGGTAGTGAATCATGAGATGAACGATAATTCTTAACTAATTTATTACGGAACAATATTTACATCTCGTTCCCGCCATGTTGTCATTCCCTTCAAGTGTTGCCACCTTCGTAAAACATAATACTGTATTTTCTGGTGTTGCCAGATACATAACAATATATAGCTTTCAATATTAAAATATTTCATTTATACGAAGCACAATTTCAATTATTTGACATTTTCATTTCGACTTGAACTTCAAAGTGAAGACTTACGTGATAATTTATTGCACTTTTCTTAGAAATCAGCAGATGCAGTGAGTCTGTAATAAACGGATTTAAATGTAGTGTTGCCATACACCCTTTTACAATTTTTTTTCTAATGTCCACAACATTTTTCTTGCAGGATAGGAAAATTGCATTGCATTGAGATTATTTGGGATGTTGCAGGCCAGTAGTAGGCCAGCAGCAGGCTTAAGTAGTAGGGCAGTTAAAGGAACTGAAAAAGATAATTTCAAAATTATTGAAAGAGCATTACAGTATCGATTAAAAAAACCTTGAAGATGTGTTGAAGTCCCAATACAGGGGTGGCTCAAGCTTATCTGCCGCCCGGGTGCAAAGCCTCATGTGCTACCCTTAATGCCGACTCTGCCAGGAGGCTGATAGGGTTTTGATGAAGGGCACCTGTGTGTGGAGATAAACCTGATTTTTTTTTTTCAGAAGAAAGCCGCACATCATTGTTTACCGTGCAAAATGTGCGTGACCATACGTCCCGCTTTTGAAGTAGAATTTCTTTTTTTTCTAGAATTATTTTATCATTCTTAATAATACCAGATAACTTAATCCTTGAAAGAGCACTTATTTTTGTGAGCCATCACTTATCCTGTAAAAATGATATCTAATGGGGTAATTTTTATTAAGAAAAATTTTTCAAAGTTGTTTCTGTGGTATTCCAGGGGCCAGACAAGTGAAAACCAAATTTTTCCTTTGCCTTCATTTGACTATTGTGGAACAAATTCTGAGTGAGGGTATGGGCCCCTAGGTTGGGATCTTTTGCAGGCCCCTCCCAGTCAGATTTCTCACACCTCTTCTATAGTTAATTTATAGCCCGGAGAAGCTAAAAAATTATAGAATTGGCCCGGACTCTTGTGGGAGCCATGGGTGAGGGAAAGAAAATGCACACATGCCCCTTGTAATAGATTACAGGAGCGGCGCTTGGCCATGCGACCCATTGCGGACGCATGGGGTACCGCTCAAGAGGATACTAAATCCCGGGTGAATGAGTAAAAAAAATTTCATTGGGCGAAAGAAACCAAACTCGGCTCTGGAGGGGCGCAAATTCTGAAATGAAAGGCCGAAAAAAATTTTTTGTTAGGAATTGTTCGGATAAATTGTGAGGGAGGGGCATTACCTTCCAAGGGTAGGGCTGACAGGGCTCCAGCTTGAGGCCCGGGACTAAATCCTTATAACTTTTCTTTTTCACTCTATAAATTAACTGTAGAAGGGGCCCCATTTAAAATCTGGCATGGGCCCCCGCAAAAGATTCCATCTTAGGGGCCCTGACGGAGGAGGTAGGAGCTATGGAGGGAGCAATAGGTAGGAGGCGCAAAAAATAAGTCCCCCCACGAGTACAGATTTTGTCTCGAGCCGCCCAGATATCTTACATTCTTGTTTCTGGTATTACGGTCAGAGACCTTGTCTATTTTCTCAACGTTTCCGTTGTCGAGGTATAGTATGACTCAAAAGCGTGATGTCATCTGAATTTTTCCTGTTAAATTTTGGGGTCTTAAGTAAAGTCTATGCTGCTGCCCCTTACACCCTCGCTTAAGACGCCTCTGTCCCAATATATTATGACAGCAATGTAGTTTTAAAAAATTAAATTTCGCGGTTATTTTTCCTCATATATTATTTGGTCTCTTTCTCTTTTCTGTCTTTACAGTTACTCCATTTTGCTTAAACCTCTTCTATAGTTTGTGTCAGGGCCTACTGTCACCTCCAAGTCGTAAAACCACAGAGATTACATAACCACTTTTTTAATTTCCTTCCTCATGTTAATGTTACTTGAATAAGGAAAAATTGTGAAAAAGATATTCTATTCATTTGTTTGAAATTAAATTTTTTTATTCAGAGCGACTAAAAACATTTAATTCCACAAATTTCTTCATGGCCCCCGTATCAGTAGCCGTGGCTACCCTTTTGCAAGATTTTCATCCGTGGCTCCCCTGGGGCCAAAACACGATTCCTTCTCACCCCCACCCCAAATAAAAGCCAGGACTCGCTTTTAGTTAATACAAGGGTCCAGTCCGACAAAAAAATAATAAAGTGGCAGGTAAAGCCTGAGAAGAAAGTATTCTTTAAAAAACCATCAAGGTAATGTGAAATTTTGGTAATGAAAATTCCTGCCGGACTGGCAACAAATGGAGAAAATGAAACAGAAAAAAAAGCTCTAGTTAATTCAAATGCTACACTGTGATTATTCATGATCTGTGATTTTCATCTCAAGGCTAGGGATGGGATGAATAGTGGATGGAGTTTGAAATTTGTGCATAAAAACTATTTTTTTCACAATTTTTTTGTAATTATTTTCCTTCACCCCTGATTCAGTGCCCATGTACAGCCTAGAGCCATTCTTTGGTAGTTTAATTTAGAGCCCCATAGAATATGGGTATAAAGATGCCTTCAGTTCGATCCTCACAAATAGTCGATGGGAGAAAATGTCTTCAAATATTTTCAAAAGATTTTGAAAAAAAAAATCTGTCTTTTCCGAAAAATATGGAAGAAAAATTCCAAAAACATCCAATGTTCGAAAAATCAAATCCAAAATCATTCAAAACATTCGATGTTCCAAAAAAAAAAAAAAAAAAAAATTCAGGAGATATCAAAGAATTTGCAAGTAGAAAAAGTGGGGGAGGGGTAGAGACTTTCAAAATGCCTGTGCTTAGAAATATTCATATCACAATTCTGTTTTAAACCCGGATTACACTAAAAATTTTATAATTCTTTTACAAATGCAACCAATAAGCTGATCGGTTGCATTCGAACAAATGCAAGTTTTATGAAATGACTTTCATAAACCTTTTAGAGTGAAATCCCATCCTTAGATTAGTCACTTCTGAAATATAAAATTTTATGAAGAGATGGTATTTTTTCGGCCTGAAATATACTGAGAAATTGAACTTTCTGGATGTTAATGTCAGGCCTGGTATGCAAGGGTTCGATTCCCGGAGGAGGCAAATCATTTTCTTTCCAAATATCAGTTTCGACATTAACATCCAGAAAATTCAATTTCTCAGTATAAAATTTCACTTTTTTTAGTTTATAGACTCAATATTGAGTAAATTATACTTGTAGGTATTGGGGAGGGGCACCAAAACTATTCAAGTGCTTAGGGCATTAAATATTTTAATCCGGCCCTGAGTGAACGCTGTACGTGAATAACATTTAATAAACATATTTTTTTTGTTTAAAAAAATTAAAAGATTTAAATTATTTTAAATATATATATTTTTAATTTTTAAATATTTATATTTTTTAAATAATTTCAAAAATTTAAAAGAAAAATTAGAATTTTTAATTAAATTTAAAAGTTATTAAACTATGTAGTCAATTATATTCATAATGAATTACAGAATGGCTTATAATTTTGGTCTCGTCAGTGGCCGTTGTTGACAGGTTTTATTGTATAAAATTGTAAAGTATGGACAAAAGGCAGTTGAAGTTGCTATATCTCCATCGCAGAAGGAAATGGAGGGATAGATGTATGTGGGTACATCCTATTGAAGAACAGGGACCTTCATATGGTGTTTTAAAGGTATTTATGGCAAATAATTTAAAAAATTCCATGCAAAATCATCTTTGAAAAGCAGCCGAAGATGTGGACAAATTCGAAACACACATCCGCGTTGTGTGAATAGCTCCGAATAACCTAATGTACAATACTCGTATGTGCAGATGTGAAGCCTGCACTTAGGTTTTAACACATGCGGACGACTTCCGGACCTGCATGAACACTTCGAAGTTGCGGGCGAATTTGCACCTCGTCTGAAAGGCTCTGTATTGTATACCAATTGTTAAAACTTCTTCCAGATCCGCGTCCACATCCCCTCTGTGTAAATAGTGCCTAACTTGAAACCCTGTGGAATTTATTTTTCTGGTGATTTTCATTTCATATTTTCGTAATTTTTTTTTAATTTGGTAGTATGAGTTTACCGTTCATTCAATTCTGTGTGGATTATTTGAATTTATAACGTGCATTTTAGATTATTTCATGGGTATGTGCCCTAAGGATTATTTCGATTTTCAACGTGGCTTATTGCTGTGCGGTAGGGAAAGGAAGATGGGAAAGAAAAATCCAGGTTAGCGATGAAAAAAACTTATTTCCTTTTCTCCTTCGCAGGGTTACAGTAGACTCAGCACTTCTTGGCATTATTGGCGCCAAGAAGGGTGCTTATACTGCTTTTTCACCATTTTTGTTTCCAGGCTCTATTCCCCCCTTCCCCAAGCCCACTCTGGATCACTAATGTGAGAGGCATAAACGTGAAATTTAAACCAACCCATGAAATTACTATTCAGTTTCAATAAAAAATTCTGAAGTGAAAGAAAAAAATCATCCTGATATAATATACAGCTGAGCAAGTCCAGTGTCCACTTTGACCCAGATTTTAATAATTATACCAGACCAAAATTCAAACTACAAGGGATGGGGTTGGACGTTTTTCAGAGGTCAAGAAGAGTTTCTGGATCACCTATCATATTTTATGTATATTTTTTGGGAAAATAAAAGTGTATTTGCATGTCCTATTTGAATATTTGAGATATCTTTCTCTTAATTAAACATTTCTGTCCACTCTGTTACATTGGTATCCACGCTGTTACGGGAAGCAGTTCACAGGCAGAAAAATGGAACACTTCAAACTAAGATGTTAAATTATAAATTACCTACCCATTGACTGTTTAAAAAAAAAGTTTTGATTTTGAAGTAGCTAAATATATTTCAAAAAATTGACTTTTTCCATATGCTGATTCAAAGAAATCATGAAAAACCATGAAAATGACAGAAAAAAAAAGTAAAAAAATTTTAACATTTTTTTAGCATATATATGTGGGCTCTTCACAGAGAAAAACACACACCTCCATTTTTGAAACATTTATCACGCGCACAAACCATACTGGACGATCATACACAGACATAACAAAAACGCGGCATTTCACGCTGACTTCTCCTGGCAAACTCACTGTTGCCAAAACTAATCTTTACAATACTGATTATTCCCCTGTGTGCCGCAGTGCCATCTACCGATAACAAAGAACTATAACTAAAAATCCTACGTATATATGTGTAAGATATAAGCTGATTTCATTATTTTAAGCGATAACACCAGCAGAAATATTTTTTTAAAGTGCACAACGTTGTTTTCGTAACAGAGTGGACAAAATCCATGATTTACAGTCATAAAACCCAAAAAATGAAATATTACAAAATGAAAGTGAAAAATATTTATGAAATCTCAAAGTCATTGGATATAATTTGAGATCAATTTTATTCTGAAAATTCAATTTTGAATTTTTCATTTAAAAAATGTGGAATGTACTTTTTTTATATATACAATCAATCAAGTTTATTGTTTTGGCTGTTGGCCTTTAGCAATTGGTGGCAAAAAAAGGATATTACATAACACAAAATTATATATGAAACAAAAAAATAACTAAGGGGAAAAAAGAGGCAAAAGAACTAAAAAAAATAGTTTAAACATGACATGGAGATGAAAATATAAACAAAACATATGAGAAATCTATTACAGTTAGGTGTTATTCACAAAGTTCTTAATTTCATTGCAGATATAATAAATTTGTATATATTAAAGCACGTAGTGTAGTCGTTGAAAAGCAAAATATTTTCAAGGTTGAGAATAGTAGTACTTCGCATTGCAGTAGGCTATATTTATCACAGGTTATAATGTGTCTCCAGGATTTATACTCTCCAGAAGTGCAATGTATGCAAGTTTGCTCGGGTGAAATATGGTGCCTCACTCCCTCCAAAAATAGCACATCGCTCTGGAATCTCAACTGAATAAGAACTTTTTTATGCATAGATCAAGGTTAAAATTTAAATATTCCTCCAAAGCTATATTTGTTTTTAGATTTTTATAGAGAGGGAAATGAACGGAATTAGTGATTTGAGATAAAACATGTTGAGCATCTTGATCCTTCAGATTTAATATTACAAATGGTAGGTAGGATTTGTCAATTAGATAGTTAGTTTCAAGTTTGAGGAAGGGGAAACCAGCATTATTAAGGATATCCCAGAGAGAGCAAACCCAATTATACTTAGAATATGAGTTGTGCTTGGCCCTCTCGCAAAGGCTGAGAAAACTTATCTTTGGGAGTCTCTTCTCATTCATTTTCAAAATGGGAAGCCAAAAATTTAAAATACGCTTTTAATAATGATGCTCAGGCTCGATTGACCTAGTTCAGTGTGAATCATGTAAGGTTGTATCAGTTTTGAGAGAGTGAAGAATCTACGGACAAAAGAACTAAAAGTGTCAATGTCACTGTGGCCAAAATTTCACAGCCCAAATTTCAGCGCTTCAACAATGCTGTTGAACTTAATGATTGAAATAGTGTTATAGCTGCTTTCAAAGAGGAAGTTTGACAGCTAGTCAGATTGGCCATACAGCTTTACTGGCGGATGTTGCTTTTGCAACAAAGTGGAGCTTTGCGGAATAAAAATGCCTGTATATTGGAAGGGTAGGCCTAAATAAGTGTACTGTGACACTGTTGAAATTTCTCTATCAGCAAAATGCCAATGTTCACATTTTTTCAGGCGTCCACCTCTTCTGCAGACCATAATTCTAGTTTTTTCCAAGTTTAATTGAAGATCGAAATCAATGCAGAATTGATGTAAAATGTTAAATTTTTGTATATACAGGAAGATGAGAGATACAGATTTTTTTTTATTTTCCATCATGTAACACAACCAACACCAGCTTTAAGCAAAGCACAAATTGAGTCTCTAAAATTGAGCACAAATTGAGAGTCCAAAACCCTGTGAAATTTATTTCGGTGGGTTTTGGGCAGAAATGATTCTTCAGTAGTTTGAGTATATTATCAAAACTCCATCAGAAATCTGCTGAGGCAACAAAAGGGATTGCAAAATCCCTAGTGGTTTTTATTCTGCACACAGCCAAAAGAACAGCCCTTTTCTTTTCAGAAAGCATTTTATCACATTTTCCTCCAAGAAGAAAGTCAGCTGTTGTATATATAAATCCCAGGACCCTGAATTTGAGGATGGAATTCAGGCATTGACCCAATTGTTGCCATGTTAGAATTTTATAAACATTAATATAAATAGATACCAGTGCCAAGAAACTGGAGTGTGATAAGGAAAAGCAATGTCGAAATAAACCAGCTTTTATCAGGCATCAGTTTAGTAAACATCCCATAGTTCTTGCCAGTTTCATACACTCCAGGAACAATTATTACATTTAATACACATACACACATTATAAAGGAAGGAGCATGATGTTAATACATTGGCTACATGATTGGGTCTCAGCTAGAGACACAGAATAGACAGCAATCTTGAATCACTTAAGCATTATAAACAAAGCACAAAATAAGGTCTATTAGATGCTGCCATCTATATTAACGAAATAGATCACAGCAAGAGTGATAGTTGAGGAATTTTTCAATTTCTCTGCCATTAGCATATCAACTGTTTTATCTGCCTCATCTAATAATGATCCAGCTAATTTCTTCCTATTAGGAGGGATATAACCCGGATGCAAAGCATTAATCATTTCTCTAAATGCTTCACTATTGGTTATGTTAAAAGTATATTATAGGCATAAAAAAAATTGGATACTTTTCGATCAAGAACTAATCTCTGGCCGTCACTTATTTTAAAAATAAATTGTCCTTTTTGGGTTTTGATGTGCCAGCATCCACAATAATATTTGAACTTCCACATGTAGAAACATCTTCAAGAGGTTGCTTTCTTTTCAATGCAGTAGGTGTCTCTTCAATGCATGAAGGTTCTGTACCACCATGAATGTGGTCTCAAGAAACTTATTTAGAACCGCATGGTGATAACAATTATTTAATTTACTCATCTGACTCCATGAATTGTCACTACTCAAGATCTTGATAATCAAATAATTAATTTATTAAAAACATAACTTCAGAATTTGTTAACATGTTAAAAACTTATATAACTTAAAACGGATAACGGGGATACATAACGCCAAAAGTTAAATACTGAAAAAGAGATGAAGAGTGAGTCGTCAACCGTATTTTATACAACACTAGCGGTGACGTCACATCGACATAACACAAGATGCGATGACGTTACAACATAAAACGTAACATAAAACATTCACACAGCGACACCTACAGTTCATTATCATCAGTGTTTGATGAACACGTAAACAAGGTATGAACTTCCGATTTCTTGCATTTATTCACATGCGCATGGATTCTTTCCACTAACTATGGTATTGCAAAACTTGCATTAGTCACTTGCCATTTGTTATCAGTTTCATTCACCGTAGTCCATTGAATGGACTGTTTTCTTCCAGAACGTTCAGCACTTGGCATCGCTGACTAAATTTTATTACAAAATTTACACTTCTCTCAAAGTAAAATTTTAGAATTTGGACAGTTTATACACATAACTTGTCTAGCTAAGCAGCAGAAAGAAATGGTGTATCAAGCATAGCATTCAGTCCAGTCGAATTGATCTGTTTCAGAATTTAGTTTCTTACAAATAATTTGTTAGGGTTTTTGTTTTTTTAATCACAGTTTTAATAAACTATACTTTTTATCATTTAGGAACAGTGTTTCTCCACTAGAGGTGTTTGAACTCTGGTTGCACTTTAAGCACACGTGAAACCAGCTAAAATTTTTATCAATATTGATTTAATGTTCTGTGCTAATTATTATTAATATACATAATAATTGTCATAAATTACCCAGTCTATTATATTCATTTACAGCATATATAACTTTCTTTCCTTATGCTCCAATATCAAAAACCATGAAAATCCCGAAAAAGCCCAGTGGGTTGGGTTTTTTGCCAACCGTGTCCACAGAGGATTAATTTTTTGTATAATTCCTTGCTGTAATTGCTCATTCAAGTAATAGATGTTGTACAATCCAATGAGTAACGAGCTCCAAGAGACCGGAGAAATCACTTCGTTATAACAAAATTTCGTTATGAAGGAATTCCAGGTTTTTGCATTGTTCCTATGTAAAATTATCTGAATGATTAGAAAAGTATTCGTTAGAACGAGATTTTTGCTGTAACGGTATTCGTTAAAATGGGATCCGACTGTACCAACATATCATTGGGCTTTTGACTTTACTTTTTGTATTAAAATTTTGTGTTTGTTCGAATTGTGCAACAAACAGTCTTTAGACAATAGAATTTATTTTATTCAATTGATGCTGAATGGCCCTTGGTTGTACATCAAGTGAATTGAGATGTCTGTACCAGATGTGTGATACTGAGTTGCCACCATTCATTCACTTTAATTTGGGGGGGGGGTGCTCATTAATAAAAGCATTTTTTTCTGAAAGTTTCAATCTATAAAGTTAATTTGGGCTCAATGATCTTTCATGTTAGATAAACACAAATCTGTGGTGTTCATATTTTTTGCTTATAGTTTGTTGTTTATTCATTAATGCTCAATTAAATTTGAGCAATTAGGAGAAATAAACAGGTCATATGAAAATATGCATTCTTAATCATTAACAAGATTTGTTTTAATTAACCAGTCAGTTCAGTTAATTTAAAAAAATTGATTTTTAAAAATTTTTTTTAAATAATCATGACTTTTTCATACCCTGCTTTTCTACTCCCCCCAGATAAGTTTACACAGGAATGAATTCAAACCTGGAATTCCTTTTTAATGAAATTTCGATAGAACAAAGTGATTTCTCCGGTCTTTTGGAGTTCATTAAAACAGGATTCAACTGTAATAATAAAAAGAAACAAATTTATATCAATGACACTGTGCTATCATGTGCACTATGTTATGGTCATAACCTTAAACCATGACAAAAATTAACCCCTGTAGCATTTCTACCTGTCGCTTCAAAATATTTTGTATAACTTCACACATATAATGGTATATATGAATGATATTCTTTCAGCCTGAATGACATTCTTTATGCCTGAATGTGTGTGTGATATTCTTTATATACTTTTGTGTGTGTGCAAGAGTTGAATAAAGAAAATGACTGATTTCAGTCATTATGTATTTTTTCACTTTTTCCTGTCGACTAATGAAATTGTCTTCATTCTACTAGCCTGCCCCTGCAAGTTCTACCAGTGTAGGAGCTGGAAGCAGATCTCCGAAATCAATGGCTCCTAGAGCTGGTGGCAGTGCTGGTGTGAAGCAGAGGTACAAAGTCTTTCTTAATTATCTATTTTTGTGTGTTAATTATTATATAACTTTTGGTAGGGAAAGTACAAGAATAATGATATATTTAATAAATTTTTCAGCATGTAAAAAGATCTTGATTTCAAAATTGCTGAACAGACAAATTGAGAAAAGAATTTGTTGATTTTTTTTTTTGTCTGAGTTCCGATTAAGTGAAGTCACACTCAAACTTACGTCAGTAATTCGTTTCAAGACTAATGAAGTAAAGCAATACAAATTCTTCCACTGATATATTGTTGAAATAATGAGGCAATGAAGTTGCATCAAAATCTGATCATAATTTATTGTATTTATATTTCTATTGACACTTAATAACTAGCTATTCTTTTAGTTGCCAAGTGAGGAAGGAAAATGTGCGGTTTCTTCATTCTTTCATTTTTCATTGTGACCTTATTGGGTAAAAAAACATGGAGAATAGATATCCTAAATATTAGAAAATGTAACTGTTGATTCTTATAAAACAACTTACAAATCTTTAAAAAATAACCAATTATGATTGAAATAGCTAAAAAAATTAGCTTTGGGTAGTAACTAGCATTTCAAGGACTACTACTAAACACATGTACCTTGTCCATATTCTTCTGTAGAACCTCTTGTGTTGTGAACCTAACTTAAAGCTTGTTTCTGTGTAATGCTGTTTATAGGCTGATGTCTGTTTTTGAATTATGAATTATACTATGATTGAATATTCAGAGCTCTCACTTGTTTTACTTTTTAGTAAAACATGGTGTCTACCATCACTGAAAAGTCATAAAATTTGGGCGAAGGTCAGACTTTTTACGTTTATGTTTTTTTTCTGAATCTCACTATTTTTCTGGGGCATTCAGTATTTTTTTATTCTTCGTTTCTTTTCTCTTTCTTTTTTTCTAGATTGGGAAGGGTAAACAAAAAAAAAGAAAGACATTGACGCACATTTTGTGCATAGGTAAAACAACAGTTTGCAGTACAAAGCAGTTGGATACACAGGCTTATTCTAGGTTTGTGATTCTGATGCTACCCAATAGCATTCCATTGTCTTCTGGATTTTTAAGGCATGCAGAGGCATAAATAATACTCAGCAAAGAGCTAGAAATAAAAGTGCTTCATTTTTCAAAAATGATTACACTGGCATTGAATAGTAAAATGTGAACCAATCCCTTTAAAAAAGGATGGAGAACGCAGTAAAACTATCTGATTCACCTTGCCTTATTTATATCGGATCTTGTAATTTACACATTTTGCACTGCGCTTTTGAAAGTGGTCTCGAAAGAGCATCATTCTTAAAAAACGTACGTCTTCAAAATTTGCTGTGCATTGTCAAAGGAGTTGACAGACTCTGCACTTTGGAAGACTCCAAAAAAAGAATGTAATATATATGAGGAGAGACAGCAAAGAATTATCTGTGGTTGCTAGTACACTGTTTTGGCCAAAAATTGGTTTTGTAACCAAGTCATTTATCCTTTTGCTTTGACTTGAGTCAATCTTATAGGATACTGAAATAGTGCTATTGAAAAAAAAATTAGTTCAAAATTAAAAAAAAAATTTGTTTAGGGATTTTTTTCCCCCATTATGCTATGATTATGTTGTCTAAGGGGGTTACCCTCCCCCGTCTTACTTTTTAGTCCTGCATTTTCCTACTTTTATTCATTTTTTGAGTGTAAGCCCTGCTTCATAATTTGCTGTGTGCCGAAGAGAGTTGACATATTGGACTGTAGAAGGCTCGAAACAAAAAAAATTTAATTTATATTGAACAGAAAAGAATTATCTGTGGTTGCTAGTGCACTGTTTTGGCTAAAAATTCTTTTTGTAACCAAATTGTCATTTTGCTTTGGCTTGAGTCAGTCTTACAGGGTACCTAATAGTGCTATGGAAAATTTGCTACGATTAGCCTATATTGTCTAAGGGGGATACCCTCACTCATCCTACTTTTTAGTCCTGCTTTTTCCTACTTTTTATAATTTTTTGAGTGGGAGCCCTGAAAAATGGATGCAGATCTGAAAAAGATTTTAAAACTGTTCGAAAGCATTAAATTTTATTGATTCACATGTGCTGTGTATGAATGACCATCTAACAGCTGAGGTGCCTAATATATATACAAAAATGTTCAGTTTAAAAGGACTGGCAGAGGCATTGGAGGTGTTTCGAATCAGTGAGTGCTCACTCGCTTCTAGCTTTATATGTAAGAAATTTCAATTTCTGTATAAATTCTGGGATACTGAGACCTATGTCACCTATTACCACGAGTGCTCGAGCACCCACAGCACCCATAGTTTCAACACCACTGAGCACTGTTCTAATTCTCAGTTGTAATTGGCTTTACTAGGTTTCATTTGAATAAACCATTGTGGACACAAAATCACAGTGGTTTTGCAAAAATGAAAAAATTGAAAATTTTCTCAGTAGTAAGACTGATAGAGAAATTTGATTTATGTTTGTATTGTAAGACAGTGCTTACTATGTGGGTGGATACATGGGAACATGAAGGGGGTAGCAGCCCCCCCCCCCTTGCATCAAAGATTTGTATGGTAGATCAAAATACATTGTGTATATATGTATTGACACCATCATGCCCCATGAAAAGTTGCAAAAGATAATTGATTGCTTATGTTTCTATAATATAAATTCACTTCCTCGTCCCCCCCCCCCATTTCATAAGACCACCTCCCCAATTTTAGTATCACAAACTTGTCTAGGGGGTCGCAACTTGCACTTTGGGAACCAACTTATGTGAAAAAAACATCCATCATGGTTCATTGTCAAACGAGAAACAGTCACCAAAAAGTCACTAAATTTTGCTTTTGGTATGTGGTAGACACACCCCATTTTAAAAATGTCCTACTTTTTTTTCAAAAATCCTATCAACAAAATTTCTTGTAATTGATTTTTATTGAGGGAATCATAGATATATTTCCAAATAATTAGAGATGTGAGGTGAGAATATTCTCGTGGATGTAAAAATTTGAGAATAATCGAGAATATTCATTTTTATTTTAAATAATTTAAATTTTTTTTACTAATTTTGTGTATGTTATGAAATATAAATCAGTTTATTTCCTGAAACATTAACAACACAGAAATTTTTGGTATAATCACCCCAATGACAACTTTTAGTTTGAGACAGGTCATGATGAGAGGGTTTTTAAAAAGTTTGGTTATAAAGATTTTAGAAACCTTTGGATTAAAACCTTAAAAAATTATTTTAAAATTAGATAAATTTTCAGAAATTAGTTCATAACAAAAGAAATTATCAAAGTTGATTGATAAAGGAAGTTATTCTTATATAATCACCTTCATTCTAAGAAGATACAGAACTGTTGTTTTCTTCAATGCACATACACTCAAACCTGTTTTTGTGCGGTGGATAAGGACAGCATAAAAATATCGTACAAAACTTCACAAGTAGCTATAAAAAATATTTTTCGCAACACATTTAAAAAGTATTTTTTTTTTATGCGGTGGATAGGGACCGCATAAAAAAAGTCTCACAAAGAAAATTACTCAAAACCTTACGAAATAACTAGAAATTGCTTTTTTAAACAAAATCAAGACACAAGGCTTGGCAGCTACTTGGAATCTCACCAAACCTTTTGGAATCTAATTTAGAAAATACACATGCGAACATATTTAAATGTTTTATTTACATATGTACTTATTTTACACATACAAAACTTTTCAAAATGTATAACCATTATCCTTCATAGTCCGACAATGCACCATGGGCGGAGATACGGGCCCCCCCCCCCCACGTCAAAAGGGAATGGGCAGATCTAATGTACACTGAAAAGCCAAAAAAAACTGGTACACCTGCCTTATATCGTGTAGGGCCCCCACGAGCCCGCAACACGCCGTAGCATGGACTCGGCTAATGTGTGAAGTAGTGCTGGAGGTAATTGACACCATGAATCCTGCAGGTCTGTCCATAAATCTGTAGGAGTAAGAGGGGGTGGAGATCTATCTCTTCTGAACAGCACGTTGCAAGGCATCCCAGATATGTTCAATAACATTCATGTCTGGGGATTTAGGTGGCCATTGGAAGTGTCTAAAGTCAGAAGAGTGTTCCCGGAGCCACTTTGTAGCAATTCTGGATGTGTGGGGTGTCGCATTGTCCTGCTGAAATTGTCCAAGTCCGGCGGAATGCACAATGGACATGAATGGGTGCAGGTGATCAGACAGCAGGGTTGGTAAAAAAAACTGTTTTTTTGAAAAAAAACCAAAAAACCGGGTTTTTTTGGTTTAAACCGTTTTTTTGTTTTAAATAGTATTAACATTAAAAACAATGAAATTTCTGAAAAATCATTCAAACTTCTAATAATTAACTAAAATGAAATGGTTATTAATGTAATTAACACTATTCCCATACTAATAATTAATCAATAAATATTTCTTACGTTTTAACAAAAACCAACTTTTGCAATTTAATTATTTTTTGCTCAACTCAATGGATTACTGTGTTTGAAAATTCTTTTAATGTTATTATTAATCATATAATATATAAAGGTTTTTCTCCAGTTACTTTCAGTATACTTAATTAGGAAGCTATTTTGCAAAAAGTAATAAAAATTAGGTGAATATAATGTATTTAATAAAGCATAAATAATGCAGATTAATTAGCAATGATTTACGATATACAGGGTGATTATAACTAAGGTTCTGATTTCAAAACACTGTAAAAAAAGAACGATTGTCAGAATGACTTGAAAATTGACATGAATATTCCTGTAAAAATTCAATTTTATTTGATAAGGGGGAAAAAAATACTTAAAAATGTAAAATTAATGACATCATCCAACATGTGGGAAATTTGCTCGCAGAATGGAAACGATAGCCAGTCATGGCAAAATGATACCTTAATTATAGCATTGCATGATTTCATAATTCATGGAAGCATCACAAAAAACGAAGTAATTGAACAAACTACAACTTACTTAAGAAATGTTAAATATGTTGTCCAACCTGAGGTTGAAAGCACAAAAATTGTTGTTCAACAACAGAATCGGAGTATGCCATGGTCAAAATGTGGATGTGCTTGCAATTCAGCTTCATTAAACCAAATGCCCCTCCCCCTCTAATATTCCTGAGGAACTTCTAACATATAGGGAATGTGCTGGAGATTGCAATTCAAAGTTTGCAATCTGACCACTGTTTATTACACCCACAGCCAGAAGTTGCAAGGGTTAAGGTGCATCCTGTAAAATGGGTCTTCAACAGCTGCTTTGCTGGTATTGCAATGTGCATCTTGATAGAAGTTCTATCCACACACTGATGCTGTGGAAGTGCCAAAATGATGTGGTTGCACAAAATAGATTATACTGCTGGCCAAGTACAGCATCATCTACTTGCACATTTTGCACTTTTTTCTTTTGCGAAAGAAACTTCCATTGCTTCAGGAGTATCCATGCAAATTTTTAAGTCATTCCGATCAGTACTTATTGTATAGTTTTGGAGAATCAAAATTATAATCTCCCTGTATATAGCTGATTATTTTTCATAAATCTGTTATTTTTATTCAGTAGAACCCTGATTAACTGGGCTTAACGGTGTGAAAGTATAAAAAAAAACCTACTATTGAATATTAAGACTGGGAGATATACAGTAGGAGACATGCTACTTCTTATGGGAAAAAAAATGAAAATGTATGTGAGGTAATGTAACTACTAGTACACTAGTCTTTGTCCTTTAAGGACAGCTGGTGTCTTTATTGGATTATAGGACCACCTGCCCCTAGCATGATGGTGTCACTACTGTAGCTGCTTCTTTGTGAAGGGAAAAAGAAACCCTGTGAGATATGTAATACACCACTACATTTAGATGTGTGATGCAATCCTTATTCATGAATTTGCTATTCATGAAGTTAGAGCATCAGAATGTAGCCAAAGGTTAGAAAATGTTGTAAGAATGAGAAGTTTTGGCTTTTATATATAACTTTAAATGACTAAGATAATTCATATGAAAAATATATATACATTCTGGCCACTTTTATGAGACTTTTTGAAAAAACCACTTATAAAATCTTATGTCATTTAAAGATATACCATCAGAATGTACCCCAAGGATATAAAATGAGGTAAAAATGAAACATTTTGGCTAATAATGAACAAATATGATATTTTTCAGGGAAAAAAAAAATGATATTTAGGCCACTTTTATCTGATTTTTTGAAAAAAACCAGTTGGTTAAAACCAAGGTTTAAACCAAACAACCCTGTCAGACAGGATGCTTACGTACCTGTCACCTGTCAGAGTCGTATCTAGACTTATCAGGGGTCCCATATCACGCCAACTGCACACGCCCCATACCATCACAGAGCCTCCACCAGCTTGAACAGTCCCCTGTTGACATGTAGGGTCCATGGATTCATGAGGTTGTCTCCATACACGTACACGTCCATCAGCTCAAAGCAATTGGAACCGAGACTCGTCAGACCAGGCAACGTGTTTCCAGTCCTCAACAGTCCAATGTCGGTGTTGTCGGGCCCAGGCGAGGCGTAAAGCTTTGTGTCGTGCAGTCATCAAGGGTACACGAGTGGGCCTTCGGCTCCGAAAGCCCATATCGATGATGTTTTGTTGAATGGTTCGCACGCTGACACTTGTTGATGGCCCAGCATTGAAATCTGCAGCAATTTGCAGAAGGGTTGCATGTCTGTCACGTTTAATGATTCTCGTCAGTCGTCGTTGGTCCCGTTCTTGCATGATTTTATTCCGACCGCAGCAATGTCGTAGATTTAATTTTTTACCGGATTCCCGATATTCGCAGTACACTCGTGAAATGATCGTACGTGAAAATCCAAATTTCATCTCACCTCGGAGATGCTATGTCCCATCTCTCGTGCGCAGACTATAACACCACGTTCAAACTCACTTAAATCTCGATAACCTGCCATTGTAGCAGCAGTAACCGATCTAACAACTATGCCAGACACTTGTTGTGTTATATAGGCGTTGCCGACCGCAGCGCCATACTCTGATTGGTTCCATATCTCTTTATTTGCATACTTTGCATACTTATGCAGTTTATATGTTATGTAGGAATTGACATCATCATGCCACCCCCAGCAATAATGACCTTGCCCCCCCCCCCCCCGACTACCGAGTCTATCTCCGCCTATGCAATACGAGAATTTTCTTGTGGTAAACTGGTTAAAAATCACTTTCGTCACTTGAAGCACTTGAAGATATGCACTTTTTTAGAGTTGACTTTTTTTCAGTTACCATGTAGTCCATGATCATTTTTTTGGGATGACTGTTGTTTCACTAGACGCTTGTATATGTCTTGGTAGCCAGATAGATATACAAGATTGAAGCTCTTTTTAGAATTTTGAAGTTCTTTCAGAATTGGCATCGATTGCAAAAAAATGACCTAATTTACTGCAAAGTTGGAGTCCTGCATAGATTTTATCTGCTGTCATATAATCGGGTTCTTCTTGCCCATCAGTAACATGTTACGTAATTTATAATGTCATCATCCCTTACGGTTTCATCCTGAATCATTTCGACAAGATCATTTTCACTGAAAGTATTAAAACCACCTCCGCCGATGCCATGTGCTAGCGTAACGATTTCTGTTGTTAACATTGATGTGTTTTCGGTTGCACTTCTATTAATGACACATTCTGGCCAGGCTGCTTTCCAGCATGCATTTAATGTGTGTTGTTTTATTTCAGTAATTGCTGTAGCAGCGTGATTTATGCAGTCCAATATCGAAAACTTCTTCGAAATTTGTCAAGGTTATTGCACTCTAAATCCTTCAACTGATTATAAAACCGTATAGCTTTCTGTTTAATTAATTCTCCATCAATGGGGATTCGTTTTTTGAGTTAATTCTTGAATCCACAATATGAGCGCTTTTTCCGTTTTCTCTATTAAAATTTTTTTTTGAATATGATGCTCGTTTAGCTCTTCATTTGTGGCACAATTACTAGATTTATTTATTTCACCTGCACGTTTTTGTATGCCTCTTATAGTGGATTCACCTAATCCAAATTCTTTACCAAGAGCTGCGGATCCTTCACCTTCTGCTATTTGTTTTAAAATCGTAGTCTTAGTTTCTAAGGAAATTACCTTTCTCTTCGATTTGTTTTTGCCCTTATTCATTTTCAGGGATTATGTCGAAAAATAAAATAAAAATCCTAAAAATTTATATCTAAATAGAAAAAATGATAAATTTACCTTCAATTTACGCTTTGAAATGAATCTTATCTGAATAGTCCAGGAATATAAAAGCACTTTGAATTATATACTTCAGTACATATGTAATGTAATTGGCTGACGCAATACTTATGTAATGTGATGAAATACAAAAAATTGAAAAAACTAAATGGCCGATCAAACCTACTAATTTTTTTTATTGATAACTTTGTCAATTATGTTCTAATTTGATTGAAATTTTCATATACCGCACAAATAAAATCGCACACACAAAAAAATCGCACAAAAAAAGACTGCACAAAAACAGGTTTGAGTGTGCACTTAAATTCTGTATCACTCACATTTCTTTAAAATTTGTGCAATTCAGCCCGGTTGGTTTAATTTTCGTGCTTTCAAACTTTAATGTTGTGGTCTACAAACTTCAATATACCCATCTTCTTGACGGGAAGAGAGACAGGGACAGAGAATATTCTCTGAAAGGACTACTATTATAAATTACTAGAGAATATTTTTATCAAAAATAATAATTATTATCAAGTTATTTATCATAATGCATGTTATTACATATATTCTTGATATATATCTTTCTCTATGGAAAGATTTCAGTAACTGAAGAATGTTCTCATCAAGGACTATTATTAATAACTTCAGAATAATTCTTATTTTCTATAAGAATATTCCCCAGTAATTTATGAAAGTAGTCCTTCCAGAGAATATTCTCAGAATATTCATATGTAACTATATTATAAATAACAGGAGAATATTCTCATCAAGAACTTATAAGAATATTCTCAAGTTATTTATAATAGTGGTCTTACCAGAGAATATTCTCTGAAGGACTCAATATTCTCTGAATATTCTCCATGAATATTCTCAAGAATATTCCCTGAAAGATTTCTCTAGAGAATTTTACATCTCTAATTTAATCAATCTTAAAGATACTTATTTCCTGATAAATTTCCTTTCATCAAACGTTCCTGAAAGGGGCAGACTTTCCCTTTTTGTACAAATTGTGTTAAGGACATAAACATCGGATGGTCCCCCATGTGAAATCAAAAACCTCAAGCAAGTGTCACAAAAAGTCACGTGTTCTTCAAAGGGCGTAGGGATTTTATTCCCTAGGGTTTAACTTCCATGTGTGTAAAATCTCTATTTTATTTGACTTTAATTTTTGAGTAGGGATTTTCTTCCCTACATTTCAACTTTTTGTGTGGGAAATCCCTATTTTATTTGGGAAAATCCCTTTTGTATTTATTAGGGAGTGGTTTTAGTATACACTCATGTCCATAAATTAAGGATAATTCAGAATCACACGGAAATCGAAATCTAAAGTAAAAATTATCTCACACATCACACACAAAATGCCGGCTTGCCCCAGGTGACAAAATATCTAGTTAGGGCCATTCAAGTATTACGTCAGCATCGATGGGGGGAGGGGGTTTTATATTTGCTGACTTTTGATGACAAGGGGTGGGGGTAGAATCATCACACACATCTGCAAGACTGATATGCAAATTTCAGGAAGCCACCAGATGATGCCGATAGTATGTCACAATGACGAGAGTATAAGAGGGGGTATATAAGGAATGGTGGCAAAGAAGTAAAATTGTTCGCAAGAGTTCTGTAAGGCGCTCAGTGCCATAAGCGAATAGTTATGACACAGAGGACGCATGTGGATGATTTTTTACGTGGTAGAATTATCGGCCGCCTGGAATGTGGCCGTACTCGGATGGAAGTATCCGAGGAACTTGGAATTGTCCAAAGTGTCATCTCTAGACTTTGGCAACGATTCCAAGATAACGGAAATGTCAGTAGACGTTACAGTACAGGTCGCCCCAGAGTTACACCGCCGAATGAAGACCGGTATTTGGCAGTAACGGCCAAAAGAAGCAGATGGAGCACAGCATCCGACCTGTCTCGTCAGCTATCTGCAGCCATGGGTACCACAGTTTCAAGGCAAACCATGTACAGACGTTTGGGAGATATTGGTCTATATGCTCGCAGGCCTGTCAGATGTGTTCCGCCCACGGCAACTCACTGTCGGCAGCGATTAGCCTGGAGTAGAGAACATGCAATGTGGACATCGTCACAGTGGGCTTGTGTGATGTTTTCCGACGAGTCCAGGTTTAGCTTGCAGTCTGATTCACGTCAGACTTTCATATGGAGAACACCAGGTACCCGTTACCACCAAGACAATATCATTGAACGACACTGTTACGGTGGTGCAGCATTGCTCGTTTGGGGTGGAATTATACTGGGTTTCAGAACAGATCTGCATGTTCAAACCGGAACCATGAAAGCCCAAATTTATCGGGACATCATTCTTGAACAACATGTACGTTTGTTTAGGGGTGCCATGGGCACAGAATTTGTGTTTATGGATGACAACGCCCGTCCTCACCGAGCAAACATAGTAAACGAATGCCTTGAATCTGAGGATATAACCCGTATGCAGGGTTGGTAAAAAAACATTTTTTTTTTTTAAACCAAAAAACTGGGTTTTTTTGGTTTAAACCGGTTTTTTTTGTTTTAAATAGTATTAACGAATAGTATTAACATTAAAAACAATGAAATTTCTAAAAATCATTCAAACTTCTAATAATTAACAAAAATAAAATGTTTATTAATGTAATTAACACTATTCCCATGCTAATTAATCAATAAATATTTATTACATTTTAACAAAAACCAACTTTTGCCATTTAATTATTTTTTGCTTAACTCAATGGATTACTGTGTGTTTGAAAATTCTTTTAATGTTATTATTAACCATATAATATATAAAGGTTTTTCTCCAGTTACTTTCAGTATACTTAATTACGAAGCTATTTTGCAAAAAGTAATAAAAATTAGGTTAATATAATGCATTTAGCATAAATAATGCAGATTAATTAGCAATGATTTACGATATACATGGTGATTATAACTAAGGTTCTGATTTCAAAACACCAAAAAAAAGAGCGATTGTCAGAATGACTTGAAAATTGTCATGAATATTCCTGGAAAAATTCAATTTTATTTGATAAAGGGGAAAAAATACTTAAAAATGTAAAATTAATGACATCATCCAACATGTGGGAAATTTGCTCGCAGAATGGAAACAATAGCCAGTCATGGCAAAATTATAACTTAATTATAGCATTGCACGACTCCATAATTCATGGAAACATCACAAAAAAAAATGAAGTAATTGAACAAATAACTACAACTTACTCAAAAAATGTTAAATATGTTGTCCACCGCGTGTTCTGGCTATGAGGTTGAAAGCACAAAAATTGTTGTTCAACAACAGAATCGGAGTATGCCATGGTCATAATGTGGATGTGCTTGTAATTCAGCTTTATTAAACCAAATGTGCCCTCCTTTCCCCCGTTCATATTGCTGAGGAATGAGGAACTTCTAACATATAGGGAATGTGCTGGAGATTGCAATTCACCAAAGTTTGCAATCTGAACACTGTTTATAACATTTTGAGGTACCCCCACAGCCAGAAGTTGCAAGGGTTAAGGTGCATCCTGTCAAAATGGGTCTTCAGCAGCTGCTTTGCTGGTATTGCAATGTGCATCTTGATAGAAGTTCTATCCACACACTGATGCTGTGGAAGTGCCGAAATAACGTGGTTGCGAAAAATAAATTATACTGCTGGCCAAGTACAGCATCGTCTACTTGCACATTTTGCACTTTTTTCTTTTGCGAAAGAAACATCCATTGCTTCAGGACTATCCATGCAAATTTTCAAGTCATTCCGATCAGTACTTATTGTATAGTTTTGGAATCAAAACTTAAATTATAATCACCCTGTATATAGCTGATTATTTTTCATAAATCTGTTACTACTATACAGTAGAACCTTGATTAACTGGGCTTAACAGTGTGTCTTTTTAAAGTATAAAAAAAACAACTATTGAATATTAAGACTGGGAGATATACAGTAGGAGAGGTGGTACTTCTTATGGGAAAGAAAATGAAAATGTATGTGAGGTAATGTAACTACTAGTACACTGGTCTTTGTCCTTTAAGGACAGCAGGTGTCTTTATTGGATTATTGGACCACCTGCCCCTAGCATGATGGTGTCACTTCTGTAGCTGCTTCTTTGTGAAGGGAAAAAGAAACCCTGTGAGATAAAATACACCACTACATTTAGATGAATTTGCTTAAGATAGAGAGAGCATCAGAATGTAGCCAAAGGTTAGAAAATGTAAGAATGAGAAATTTTGGCTTTTATATATAACTTTAAATGACTAAGATACTTCATATGAAATATATATATATATATTCTGGCCACTTTTTGAAAAAAACCACTTATAAAATCTTATGCCATTTAAAGATATACCATCAGAATGTACCCCAAGGATATAAAATGTGGTAAAAATGAAACATTTTGGCTAATAATGAACAAATATGATATTTTTCAAGGGAAAAAAATGATATTTAGGCAACTTTTATCAGATTTTTTGAGAAAAACCAAAGTGGTTATTTTAAAAAAAACAGTTGGTTAAAACCAAGGTTTAAACCAACGTGGTTTAAACAAAACAACCCTGCCCGTATGGAATGGCCAGCATTCTCACCTGATTCGAATCTGATAGAGCATGTGTGGGACATGCTTGGCAGACGAGTTGCAGCCCGTCAACCACCTCCTACATGTGTACCGGAACTTCTGAGAGCATTGCTTGCTGAGTGGAGTGATCTTCCCCAAGATCAGATCGATAATTTGATTCTCAGCATGCCTAGGCGTTGTATGGACTGTATTTCATTGCATGGGAGACATACAATGTATTAACCATCATACCAACAACCATGTAATAGTAAGTTTTTGGTTTTTGTAAAGGAGATATTTTTTACAATTGCTCCAGGGAGCAAAAATCGTAGTTTCTATGAATGGTATCATACATACACCATCGTTTTTGTTCTTTATCCTTTTTTTAATAAATGGGCTTTATGAATAAGTAACGTTTGTTTAGTTTCTGAACCTTTATTTGCCGGAGCTGGCATTATCCTCAATTTATGGACATGAGTGTAAAATATACGGGTCCGCGCAAAAATCTCCCTAATTTTAATTTTTAAAAGTTGGCAGCTATGCATTTCTTACACCATTTTTCTGCATTGGTCCTGAACTTGTCTAAGTATAATTATTCACGGACCTCCTGGAGAGTTTTACTTATGCCGAAATGTTCACCGTTCAGGCTCCTGTGCAACTCCTTCAAGACCTCTTTCACACTGCCTCTGGGTAGGATGAATTGCCAACTGAACGTCTTTCTGTTCTCCGACTCCCATTTGCAGGACAGCATGCCATTTCTTATTTCCAAGGAGTCCTATAGCGCCCAGTATGTTTTGGGCGTCAGAGTGCTAGAGGGGACATCTTGCCACGTTGGTTTATTTGGGCGTATGTCAGGATCTTGTAGTTGGGCTTTCTAGGTGTTCTTATCACTGCAAGGATCGTCACTAGAGACTTGTGATGTTATCTGTTTTACTGTATGGGTCACTAGTCCATACTTTTCTTCAGCCTTGATGCAGTATCAACAGTTTTGTGAACACGGTCTTCTCGATAGAACGTCTGCATTTCCATGCGATGCTCCCTTACTATGCTGGATCTCTGTTGTACTCCTGCAGCCATTGAGCCACTTGACCCTCGGGATTCTTGAAGTTTAGCAGCCAGCTCAATGAAGCTTGGTCCTGCGAAGGAGTAATTTCCGACCATAGAGGCGGTGATGGAAATGTTCTACTGCTTTGACGATTGTGAGTATCTCTTTCCTAGTGACGCAATAGTTTCTCTCGGGCTTGGACAAGCTTTTTCTGAAATAGGCAATGACATTTTCTTTGCCGTCCACTTCTTATGATAGAACAGCTCCGATCCCGTTGTTACTTGCATCCGTGTTGAGGATGAATTCCTTCTCTGCTCGTGGAAACACCTATATTGGAGCTGATGTTAGGACTTGTTTTAGTGATGAAAATTTTTGTTGGGCTTCAGTGGATCGGTGGAGGGGTCTCGCTATCTTGGAAAAGCCTTGAACAAATTTCCGGTAATATGGGCAAAATCCCGGAAATCTCTAAAACTAACGCACGTTCTCAGGTCATTTCCAGTCTTCCATTGCTTTGGTCTTCTCAGGATCAGTCCTCATTCTCTCTTTGGAGGTAATGTGCCTTAAGTAGGTGACTTCGTGTCTGAGCAGTTTGTGGAGCTCAATTTCAAATTGGCATCTCTGAGCTTCTGAAGGACTTTGTTCAAATTCTCTAGATGTTCTGAGAACGTTCTTCCAACTATTATGTCCTCCAAGTACACAAGACATGATTTGTAAGATAGTCTATGTAAAATGGTCTCCATTAGCCGTTCAAAGGTAGCTGGAGTGTTGCACAAGCCAAATGGCATGACTTTGAACTGCTACAGTCCTTGTCTGGTGGTTAAGGCTGTCTTTTCTTGATCGTCCAGGTGTATTTCCACTTGCCAATGTCTATTCTTCAGGTCCAGGGTAGAAAACCACTGATGTCCGGAATAGAGATGTGAGGTGAGAATATTATCCAGTCTCCTGGATGTAAAAATTGGAGAATAATCGAGAATATTCATTTTTCTTTTAAATAATTTAAATTTTTTTTACCAATTTTGTTTATATTGTGAAATATAAATCAGTTTTCATTGCCTGAAACATTTACAACAAAACAATTTTTGGTGTAATCACCCCCAATGACAACTTTTAGTTTGAGAATATTCTCAGGTCATGATGAGGTGTTTTAAAAGTTTGGTTATAAAGATTTTAGAAACCTTTAGATTAAAACCTTAAAAAGTTATTTAAAATTAGATAAATTTTCAGAAATAAGTTCACAAAAGAAATGATCAAAGTTGATTGATAAAGGAAGCTATTCTTATATAATCACCTTCATTCTAAGAAGATACAGAACTGTTGTTTTCTTCAATGCACATATACTTAAATTCTGTATCACTCACATTTCTTTAAAAGTTGTGAGATTCAGCCCTGTTGGTTTTAATCTCTTGCTTTCAAACTTTAATGTTGTGGTCTACAAACTTCAAATGCCCATCTTCTTGATGGGAAGAGAGACGGGGGCAGAGAATATTCTTGAGAATATTGAAGAATATTATGTAAAAGAATATTATATTCAAGAGTATATATCTTGAAGAATATTCTTGAGAATATTCTCTCAAAGGACTACTATTAGGACTACTACTAGAGAATATTCTTATCAAAAATAACAATTATTCTCAAGTTATTTATCAAGATTATTTATTATAATACATGCTATTACATATATTCTTGATAATACTCTCTGGAAAGATTTCGGTAACTGAAGAATATTCTTCGAAAGATTATTCTCAAGAATTTTACATCTCTAGTCCGGAAAGTGTGTGAAGAGTATCGTTGATTCTTGGCAGCGGATAACTATCTTTCTCGCTCGTTCTCTCTCTTAGTGACGTCGTTCAATTTTCTGTAGTTGACACGGAATAGGGTGGAACCATCCTTTTTCGCCAGCATGATAGGCAATGCCCATAGACTCGTTACCGGCTCGATAATGTTGACTTGTATTTCCTCTATCAGTTTACCTGCCTCTTGCTTAGCAAATGGAAGTCTTCATATGATTCAGTGTCTTACCAAATGTTATGTCTCACACTAGAGCGAGTTGGCCTGAGCCCACGATTTATTGCTTTGATCAGAGAAATGTATGCAGGAGCCTCTCTGAGAGTGAAAACCAATGAGGGCCTCTCGGAGGCAGTGCAGATAAGGCGAGGGACTCTCCAGGGTTAAATTTTATCCCCACTTTTTATTTCAATGTATCTTATTGAATTAGTGGACAGACTGAATGCCTCAGAAACAGCCCCAATCTATTAATAACCACTCAGCAACACACTGTTTATTATACACGGATGATACGGTAATAATGAGGGCTAGCCAAATAGGATTACAGAAAAAAAATAAATATTCTGGAAAACTTCTGTAGATATTATGGCCTCAATGTAAATGTGGATAAAACAAAAGTGATATGTAGGAGAGGTGGTAAAATTAGAAGCAATGAGAGATGGTTTCTTGGAGGCAGACTACTAGAAGTAACCCTGTCATACGTGTACCTAGAAATACCTTTCTCTTCATCTGGAAATTTTCATTTGACAAAACTAAGATCGATTGCAAAAGCCAAATCGACTTCGGCTTCTGTTTGGTCAATTCTATCGAAGTCTAAACAATGTTCCATCTCAGCTGCTTCTAGTCTTTATTCTAGTCTGGTATTAACCTCTGCTATATGTATGGTGCCGCAGTTTGGTCCCCCATGTACCTAACTGACCTGGAGACTATTTTGTACAAATTTGTCAGGAAGATTTTTGTTTTGCCGCAAAAAATCCCAGGCCATATGATAAGAGCAGAATTTGGACAATTCCCGGTTGCAGTGGACCTGAAAAAAATGATTTGGGGCCTTTGGATCCGATTATTGAAAATGCCAGACCATAGATATCCTAAACAATGTTATCTCCATTTGATTGAAAATGCAGAAAACTCAACCACCTCCTTTCCTTCGAACTGGCTGGGCTTCGTATGGCAAATTTTAAACGAAGGCGGTTTTTGTTTTCTAAGGCAAGTGAGGGACCCGAGCATCATCCATACTTCCCCTTATCATTCAATCACAGAGATCAAAGTATATGAAATGACATGCCACGTATTCAAAACTCGTCGTATTTTCCCCAATACAAATTTTTAAAAACAAACTTCGGTCAAGAAAAGTATCTCAATGTAAACTGGGAAATTCGTGAGAAACGGGTTTTCGCACAACTTGGATTCTTAGTAGACTTGATCTTCGTGAATGGTAGAGTATTGGTGATAAATCAGGAAGATACCTGCTCTTTCTGTAATGAAAGGGTATCAGAAACTTGGCAGCATGTGATTCTGAGATGCAAGGTTTATAGTTATTACAGAATAAAATACTTGGGAGCTTCTACAATAAACCAATCCTTCACATACTTTATAAAAAATGCCGATAGACTTGTATACAAAATATTCTGGTTTCTTTCCAACATCTCAATGTTTCGGAACTCATTTGCATTGTAGCTTTTTATAAGGGTCTATTATTATATTTACTTTTGTACAGTGTTGAGCACCTGTAGAATTCAGTGGTTTGCTTATTCTATGTAGTATTGCGAATAGACGTGTACATTTTGTTGTATAGCATGCTTATAATGGTCTTACCGTTCGTCGCCCGGGCCTTCAAGTGTATTTTCACTTTATATTTAATAGTATTATTGTTAATTGTACCTTTCATGTTGTTGTCACCTGTGCAATTGGCTTTAAGACCAGAGCAATAAATTTGAAATTTGAAGTCTTCTAGGATGTTATTTAATTGGGGAATGCCCCCAGTGGCAATGTGATGTTGTGTCAAGCTGGCTTGGCCAACATCAGCTGATGAAGTGGAGAAAACATCTCATAGTTTTTTGATTGTCAACTGAACACTTCTCTTGTCAGGATCCAGCTTGGCTTCTCAGATAAATGTTCAAAGTAGCCTTTCATTCGAGTGTGGTTCTGATTGGTGTATTTGTTAAATTTGTCTATGATCGTCTAAAATTGTAGATTTGTATAGAGCAGTGGTTCTCAACCTTTTGGGAACCGCGGCCCGGTGAATCAAATTTCTATGAGTCTACAGCCCGGTCTGGAATAGCTTACTCTTTCATAAGTTAATAATTAATAAACAATCAATTACCTTTTGATTGGGAGCTAATTATTTAATTAATTAAAAACTCATTTAATCAGTTAATTAAACCCCTCTTTAATTGAATAATAAATTTAAACCATTTTAATTAGTTGATTAATTAATTTAAACCCTTTTAATCAGTTGATTAATTAATTAAAACACGTTTAATGAATTGAATCCATTATTATCTTATGGGGTGATGCAACTTTTTTTTTTCGGTAAAGTATTAATAACGTGCAGACAAACATAAACGAAACGTTTTATCAGCAACTGCAGTTAATATCCTCATTGTTTAGGCCCTGGGTACTGAGGCTGTTTGAGCCCCCCAATATATTTTACGACTTGGCTGAGCCACCAATAATCTATATACAATGCAACGATCCACCCCCCTCTCCTGCATAAGGGCTTGAAACCGTATATACGGGACAAATGGCAACTTTCAGCCCCCCCCCCCTCAATGTTTTCTTCATTTCGGTGCCTCTACCTCATTAAAAGATTCAATTGGTCATACATAAATCAATCTAAAAAAATCTTAATATTCAATTTTATAGAATAATTTCGCATAGTGTGTAAAAATATGAAGTTTTCATTCATAGTGTGGCAATGGAATTTTTTGTGCTGACATTGACGCAGCACTTATTTATTAGCACTATTTTAATAACTTAATTAGTGTAAAGTATATTTTACGATCGAACTTTGTATTTAATCTCAGCTATAAAGAAGGTAATGATATAAAATAAAAATGTATATATACTCACCATAAAAAAAAGTCCACTGAAGAGCAGAAAATTGTTCAGTTTTGTGCGAGACACTCTTTTTGGTATATTCACGATAGATGCTTATGTTAAATTGCGTAACTTGATAAATTACAAAACTTTGATCACGATTTTTCTACTCTAAAACTTTTCTCTATTTTTTAAGAAAAATTTAGATTTGTGAACCTATCCACACTGGAAAAGAAATCAAAACAAAAACCCTTGCAACATAATTCACTGCGTTTTTGAAAGAAAACAGTATTTGAGTTATCACCAGTAGTTATGTGCACCTTGATGACCAATTCAAAATATACTATTTTCTGTGTGCAGCAGGTGTTTCACTGATTAGTCGCTGACATTTGCCACGCATATGTAAAATACTTCGTTCGTTTCTGAGAACACATACTAAATCATTACAATGACTGCTAGATGCTAGAGGTTTTTACCACTGGCCATAAATAACGGGTCCAATGGTCTAAGGTGGTTTTTTATATTATTGCCCGGAAATTCCTAATCACTCACAATTATTCCTTTTTGAAGTTATGTGGCTTGGTCAATGGCGAGTGGCACAGATGTCTCCAAGGAACGTGGGATACCGAGTGGATTACATTATTGCCTTCAGAACATTTTCTGTGGTGCCGATAATGGCAAACCGTGAACGCGCAAACAACAGGGTCATCTGGTTGTCAACAGAGAGCCCCGAAGCAGCAGTATATTTTGAGAGAAAAGCACAGAGAATATGGAAAAACGCTCCCAACCCCTGCTGTATTGTTTGGGTCTTGTGAAGACAGATACTCAAAAATACGAAAAGAAAAAAAATACTAGTTTCGAGGGGAGAGAGGACCAGTGACATGTTTCCCTTTCTTTGGGTCTAGCAACAAAACGAAGGATTTTCAGTGCGATAAGGGGAAGAGGGATCCTATAATTGCGGCTGGAAGCCTTTGTTCTGCAACTCTAGAGGAGGGTTTTTATCTTTCCCCTTGTATGATTTTTAGACTGCAAAATTAAAATAATATGTACCATAATAGAGTGAAATATACCAATTAGTTATTCATGGAAATGCTTTGAAAAATGAAAGGGTAATGAATATATTCTCACGGCCCGATACGATTGATTGCGGCCCGGTGGTTGAGAAACACAGGTATAGAGAACATAGAGACACAGAAAATTGATTTTATATTTATACTTATTATCTTTACTTCAAATTGAATTTCTTATTGAGGTATTGAATTTCTTATTTTTTTACAGGAAAACTGGAGGTGCTAGTGGGAGCAGCAGAGCAAGAGCAACAGGTGCTAGTAGTGGAGGAATGTGGAGATTTTACACAGATGATTCCCCAGGAATAAAAGTGTAATTTCAAAGTTTTGATTATCTTATAAAGTGCCAAAGTGTCAACAAAATCTTCCCCCCCCCCCCTCCCCCCAAGCTTTTATATAAAATTAGTTAACAGCTGTAGTCATTGTCACATTTCATAATTTGATCCAGATACCAAATCGTGTTTCACCGCACCTGAAGCACGATCCAGGGACCAGTTTCTTGAGATTGAAATTCAACCTCCGATTTCCATGAACCACAAGGGAATAGAGTTTTATCACATACGCAGTGAACATTAGGCTATTATCTCGCGCTACAAACATCAACATTGATGTAGTAATGGCCATCCTGCTGGATTGTTTTCGAGACGAGTCCACATGAAAGAATATTTTATCAATTATATTGCGATAAATGACCGCGTTCAGGCATTAATTATGGGATAAACATTTATCTTGGATTAATGAAAAGTCATCAACTGCCATTTGAAGCCATCAACAAGTTGCAAAAGAAGGTGAGTGATGATTTTTTTACGATTTCCTTCGAATTTGACCTTTATCAGCTAAAAAATGTTCATTACTATTAAATAATGATAGAATTGTATGTGTAATATACTTGTTTATTGATGTTAATGATATAAGTTCATGTTAATGAGGTACCTAAAACAGGGCCATGGTATACCCTCTTGGGACCGTTCCCCCCACTTATTATGCAAAATAAAGTTTACATTTTTGTGGGGTCTCATTCATGTGGCTCAGTCCCTTGGGTAGTGCTCCAGTTGCCCCAGCCTAGTTGTGGGACTGACCTAAAGGTTAAAATATGGAGGGGGGGTACAGATGCTGCTGTATTCCAATTTACCTGTGTCTTCAAAAAATTTGGCCCTTTTGAGTGAAAGTGGGTCCCTTTTCGAAAAAAAATTATCTTGAAAAAACGTATGCCCCTCTCCCATAATTCACTGGTATTTCTATGAATTTTTCTGGCATGTCCCAGGTCTTTCATCACCTGCTTATATCTCTTCCTTGATACAGAGCTGCAGACCACATTCTGGGTACGAGAAGGAGGTATCTCTGTGAATCAAATAATTCATTTATAAAAACATGTTCCATTCAAAGGTTCATTTACTTTCATTGTCTACTAGTAGAAAAAGCAAAGAAGCCCATCAACACTGAGAATTTAACATGTAAATGATAATCAGAACATGTTCGGAGGGCCATGCATTGAAGACTTCTGTCCTATGGTATTAAAATCCTCTTTCAGTTCGCACAAACCTCTTTCCATGCCTTCTTGTGGCATTTCCCATACCACTGGTCTAACTACTGACAGAGAAATAATGAATTCCATATTGATATGTTCATTCATCTTTTCACCTGCAATTTTATCTAAAAAAAATAGAGTACTATGGATGATAGACTGTAACAAGTCGTGCGTGTGAATGCATATACTGGGTCATGTACCCGACCATCAAGATGGCGACGACATGACTTCGTCCATTGTCAGTCGTTGGGATGACAATAAGTCTTCCCTCGTGCTTTGTGAAAGGACCAGGGTTTAAGCTACGGTCGCATTTTTTGCAAAATGCAAAAGAAAATCGCAGAATGCAAAAAAAGTAGTAGCCACTTTCGCAAAAATGCGTGCATGAGGTGCACAACGAGTAGACATCCAACCATCAATCATTACATTAGGGGTCATTCAAGTATAACGTCAGCATCGGTGGGGGGGGGGGGGGGTTCGGATTTGCTGACTTTTGATGACAATGGGGGAGGGGCTTGAAGGTTGCTGCCATTATCAACCACCCTTTTTGAAGGTATGGAATATTCTAAGCTGCTGACGAAATTTTGCTGACAAGGGGTGGAGGGGTCAAAAATGGCTAAAAATCTTGCTGACGTAATACTTGAATGGCCCCTTAGCATTGTAGCATTTTGCTAAAGCTTTTCCCCTCATTTTCGCTTTTTTGCGAAAGGAATTTTTTATCCAGCTTAAACCCTGGAAAGGACTCTATTGTTTCTTCACTTGACTGATCCCCTCCCACAACAAAATGGCTGCTGGCACTTTTCTCTCAAACGACCAAAATCGTTGCGTGTGAAAGGGGCCTTCAGAAAAAAAAAACAAGTGGTTGTCAAACTTTTTCACACAGCTCTCCAAAGCAGTTTAACAAAGAACCTCTTTGAAAAATCTTTGTTACGGCTGCTACTCCACAGCGCTGCAGACATGCAGCCTTAACAGAGGCTGCGTCTCCGTTCTTGGCTGCATCCTTGCATCTCTAACTTAGAGATGTGAGGTGAGAATATTCTCCGGAGAGAATAAGACTATTCGGAGAATATTCTCCTGGATGTAAAAATTATAGAATAATCGAGAATATTCATTTTTCTTTTGAATAATTTAATTTTTTTTACTAATTTTGTTTATATTACGAAATATAAATCAGTTTTCATTGCCTGAAACATTTACAACAAAACAATTTTTGGTATAATCGTCCCCTAGTAACAACTTTTAGTTCAAGAATATTCTCTTGGTCATGATGAGAGGTTTTAAAAGTTTGGTTATGAAGATTTTAGAAACCTTTAGATTAAAATCTTAAATTATTTAAAATTAAATAAATTTTCAAAAATAAGTTTAAAGCAAAGTTAAAGGTCAAGGTTGATTGTGATAAAGGAAGCTATTCTTATACCATAGCTGTCAAGTTTCCCGAATTTTAGCTTCATTACTCGACCTCCCGAGAATTTCTTAAATCTCCCGAATTTTTACGAAAATCACAAAAAATACCTAATTGTCCCTGAAAATTCCCTACTTCATTACAAAAATCCCTGCTTATGAAAAAAATCTATAAGGAATTTCTTGTGGGGCATGAAGCCTCTTTTTTTTTCCCTTTTGAAATGACGTCACACGTCGTAAATGGGGAAATTCTCTTTTTAAGGAAGTTTTACAAACCCCCTGATGGTAACAAGAAAGTTGTTTGTCTTATCGTGCAGGGAAATAGCTTAGAAGCCAATAGTCCTGGATAATAATTGAAGATTATAGTGCATAGTGATAGCATATGGTCAAAATTTCTCTCTTGAAGTTACGTACGTGCGATATAACAAAACATGAATACTGATAAGCAAAAACATATTTAATCAATTTTAAAGATACTTATTCCAATGAATTTCCTTTCATCAAATGTTCCAGAAGAGGGCCGACTTTTCTTCATTATACAAGTTGTGTTACGGACATAAACATCAGTCATGGAAAGACTGCCATCATCACTCGTGAAATGAAAAAAAAAAACCATCAAGCAAGTGTCACAAATAGTCAGTGTTCTTCAAAAATTGACGCTTTTTTCCTTCATCTTCCGATGATTTTGGGGTCATTCATGCAGAATGTTTGTTCACAGCGTTTCTGATTGAACACATTTGTTTTTACATCATTGAAGTTTTGGCCTCCAGTTTCACTTGTTTTTCACGTAGGAATTTTATTCCCAAGGGTTTAACTTCCATGTGTGTAAAATCCCTATTTTAATTTGACTTCAGTTTTTGAGTAGGGATTTTATTCCCTAGGCTTTAACTTTTATGTTTGGAAAATCCCTATTTTATTTGGAAAAATCCCTATTGTATTTATTAGGGAGTGGTTTAAACATAGAATACAGGATTGCGCGAAAATCTCTCGAATTTTCATTTTCAAAAGTTGGCAGCTATGTTATACAATCACCTTCGTTCTAAGAAGATAAAGAACTGTTGTTTTCTTCAATGTACATACACTTAAATTCTGTATCACTCGCATTTCTTTGTAAGTTATGCAAATCAGCCCCATGTTGGTTTTCTTTTCTTGCTTTTAAACTTTAATATTGTGGGCTACAAACTTCAATATTCACTGTCTTCTTCACGGGAAGAGATTTTTTTGGAGACAAGAATACTCTTTCAAAGGACTGCTATTATAAATTTTACCAGGGAATATTCTTATCGTAAAATAATAAGAATAATTCTTAAGTTTTTTATAGAGATTATTATAATGCATGTTATTACAAAAATTCTTGAGAATAATCGCTGGAAGGACTACATTATTATAAATTATTGAAGAATATTCTCATCAAGGAGAATATTTGAGAATATTCTCTGGGGGGGGGGGGGCTATTATTAATAACTTGAGAATTTTCTATAAGAATATATTCCCCAGTAATTTGTAAAAGTACTCCTTCCAGAGAATATTTTCAAGGATATGATATATATTTCTCTATTATAAATAACAGGAGAATATTGTACTCAAGAATAAGAATATTCTAAAGTTATTTATAAGTCCTTCCAGAGAATATTCTAAAGATTATTCTCAAATTTTACATCTCTACGCAGTGCACAGGACAAAAGTTGTCTCAAGGTTCCCTCTCATCCTACTTTTCATACTTTTTGGTAAATTATCCTACTTTTGTCCTACTTTCTTGGTTTTGTTCTTTCTAGTTTTTGTCCTACATTTCCTACCAAATCCTATCAATAAAATTAGTATAATTCATTTTAATTGAGCAGGGAATCATCGATATATTGCCAAACATTACAAATGCAGACCTGCCAACTCTCCGGATTTAGGAGGGAGAAACTCTGGATTTTTCATCCTTCCTCCCGCTCTCCGGATTTTGACAGAAAATTAGATTTTATGCGAGCTCCCACGTCATTGTTAGGGGAAACACCCATAGAGGACAGCCGTGGTCATTTTCATCGAGCGGCCGTAAAAAAGTCTTGGTGACCGCATTTAAGCAACTGGCAAAGACGTGACTTTGTTTACGTAGCGTTTATTGGCAATCATTTATCAGAGGCATGACCTTGGTTGCCGAAATTCCTGTATAATTGTTATTGTATTCCATTAATAGCGATGTGGTAAACACAAGTTTTTTCGTCAGGGGCCTTTGTATCTTGCAATTTTTTTAATTATTTCCTCTGATTAAATATGTCTTCAAAAAGAAAACATAAAACTTTAAGCTATGTAAAGCTAAATATAAAGCTTTGAAGAGTTTCATTATACCCCAGGATTATCAATCACTGATAGCATCCACGAAAGGAAACTTATGCTTTATGAACAGTATATAGATTTTGATTTCTCTATTCTGCATGGAAAGACTGATATGGAATTATATTCTGCTGGGGGGGGGGGGACAATGCAGAACCTGCCTTGGGGGAAGTGAGGAATGGTACTTTTTCTTAATTGGTTAAAAAAATGTTTTGAAAGACTTTTTATGAATTTTTTTTTTCAATCGAGTCTAAGTGCCGGTAGGGGTTACCCCCCTTTGTGAGAATCTCCGGATTCCAAAAGTTGGCACGTCTGCAAATGTAGATTGCAATTAATGATCCTGTCAAAGCAGAAATTGTATCGTTTTTAAGATTATTTGGGGGTGTAGGTGGACCATTTGGCTTATTAATTTCTCTTTTGTTTAGTTTGTTTGCTTAGTTCAACAAGTAAAATAGTGATAAAAACTTCAGTCTGGATGGAAAAAATAATTTTGTATTTACTACTTCATGGTCTTGACAGTAACACACACACATTCATCATTAAAAATTATAGTCCACATTTTGTGTATAGGTGAAACAACAATTTGCATTACAAAGCAGTTGGATAAATAGGTCTATTCTATGTTTTGTGATTCTGATGCTACCCAACAGCATTCAGTTGTCTTCTGTATTTTTATGTGTAAACAATGTTGAGCAAAGAACTAGAAATGAAAGTGTTTTATTTGTCAAAAACGATTACATTGGTAAGTAAAATGTAAACAAATCCCTTTAAAAAAGGGGTGGCAACGCAGTTAAACTATCTGGTTCACCTTGACTTATTTCGGTTCTGTTCATAATTCAGACAGGTTCGAAATTTCCACAGGTCAAGATCCTGACAAGTAGAAATCTCGACAATTCAAAATCCTGACATGGTCTAATTGAAAAATTTAATTTTGCCGTAAAAGCCGCACATCATACTTTCTGTCAGGAATTTCCATTTCTCGCGACAGAAGGCATTGGGGCGCCGATAAAAATAATAAATTGCTAGGAAATAAATTTTCAAATTTTAATTTCACCCTATAAGCCGCTTTTCACGTTTTCTGTTGGAATTTCCATTTGCATAATCATCAGCCGTATTGATAAAGAAATTTTGATTAAATTTCGCTTCATTTATCACTTTTACCAGTGATTATGCATAATTCTCAAATAAAGTTGGAAACTCTGATAAATATAGAAAAATTTAACTTTTCTTCTCTTCATTAAATCAGTTAATTAATTTTACCAGTACAAACTTGCACTACGTATATTTTGCAATAAAAATAAGTGTGAAGAGAAGAAAAAAACGTTGAAAACAACATTATCTGTAATGTTGGCTTTCTTCACTTGTATCAACAAGTGTAAACAAAACCACTTATCATTCGGAATCAGCATTCTGGACAATAGTTATGTTCAGTTATTCAAGTGATTAATAATTTACAGATTACCATATTTACCAATAAGACCTTGGGATTATACATAATCACCTTTGAATATGATAAATTCTCGATATAAAAACAAACATTTTATTTTTTATTTATAAAATCTATTATTTTTTCACTTTTACATATCTGAATCAATGACAATTTATTGATCCCATTTGTTATTATGTAATTTCTACAGACTGATTTTTCCAAAAATTCGAATTATTCCTCATGATTCCTTGTCCTATCTAGCTAGAAAGAAATTACATGGATAATTTAATAACTACAGTGAAACATCACTACAACGATGAATCCCTCTGCAACAACACTCTTCCAAGTCTTGTTTGGAAATGTCTATAGTCTAATTTTTAACTTCTACCTCTCAATACAACAATCTTTTTTTTTAGTCACGAGCACTGCCTGTACCCATCATCAAAAGAAGAGCATCCTTATGGTGAGTTTGACATACAAATGCATGGAATCAAGATAAGTTCAATCCCTCAATGCCATTTGTGCAAGGTGTTTACTTGGGACATAGATCAAGTGTTTGCGAGCACGAAATCGGACATGTGCATTGAGCACTCTGGGTGCTTTAGGGAGCATATGGTTTTTAAGGAGCCTGCTCTACAATATTATTTTTCTTGGTCTGCAGAGTGTTGTTTTATCAAGATTTCAGTGCATGACTACCTTTTGTGCACACAAAACACTAATTCAAAAATTTATGGAATTACCAGACCTACCAACTCTCCGGACTTTTCATCCTTCTTCCTGCTCTCCAAATTTGTTGAAATTTCTCCGGATTTTGGCAGAAAATTAGGTTTTATGCAAGCTTTCACGTTGTCGTGACGTCAATGACTGCTGCCGTCGTTAGGGAGGGGAGCCGTGATCATTTCCATCGAGCAGCCATAAAAAACGTCTTGGTGACCGCATTTAAACAACTTGCAAAGACGTGACTTTGTTTACGTAGCATTTATCGGGGGCATGACCTTGGTTCCAATGCAGAACCTGCCTTGGGAGAGAGAGGAATGGAACTTTTTCTTAATTGATCAAAAAAAGCTAGGTAGATGGCACTGCAACATGCAAGTGAATAAGTAGTATTGTTAAGATTAGTTTTGGCAACAGTGAGTTTGCCAGGAGAAGTCGGCAGGAAAGGCAGCGTTTTTTGTTATATCTGTATGTGATCGTCTTGTATGTTTTGTGCGCGTAATAAATGTTTCGGAAATGGAGGCTGTGTGTTTTTTTCGGTGAAGAAAAAATTAAGGCCCACAAATATGGCCCATTTTTATCTACTCTTTCAGTGTTTTTGTAAAATTGGACCAATTTCGAATTCAAATAACAGTTATAGGATCCCATAGAAAAAAAATACTTAAATTTTCAAGATGTGGATGTAGCTATCTTTGCAGGACGTTTTCCATAAACGTACATGGTTTCAGGACATTCATTTTCGAAATGTGCCAATTACCAGCCCACTCATATATTGCGCCCAAGTGGCGCAGTTGTTAGATGCTTGTTTTCCACTATGAAGGTTGCTGTCAAGTCAAGGTCCACTGGTTCGAATCCGGACATAGGACGTCAGAAACAAGTACTTTACCTACCGAGCCTGAGGGCGACCACAGGTAGATGCCGCCTTCATTTCCCACCCAACTCCACTTGTTGGAAATTGCTGTGTGACGATATATGACCAGAATTGGTATGCGATAAAGTAGTAAACCACTCATATAAGAAAAGACTAATTTGCATGGGCTTTTAGAAATTCTTCAAGCATTCGCATGTGTATACTTAAGAGAAATTTGTTGTTTCCTGCGCTTCCACAACATGTATGGGGGAAAGAAATTATGGTTTATTTGCACTCAAATATATCAAGTAGGTAGAACTCGTCCAAAAAAATAATTTAATGTCTAATTGCTTTGAGTTATTTTTGAAATTTAACTTCACTCCTTTTATTACCTAGAGCAGTGATTCCCAACGGGGGCGATGGAATGTTCCAGGGGAGCAGTAAAAGCTTCACGTATAGCATAGGATTCTGTGGGTTAGATTGCTTTGGGAGAAAAAAATTTCTGAAGGAGGCAATGGGACAAAAAAGGTGGGGAAACTATGATCTAGAGCAGTGTTTCTCAACCTGGGGCCCCCTTGCGGTCCTGGGATATTCTAAGATGGCCACGAGTGAAAATCAGATGAAAGTTGGAGTCATGACAAGTGATGAAAGGGGCCCGCAGAGAGATATGAAGAAATTATAACACAATTATAAATTATATGCAAATTTTCAAGTGAAATATGTTGGGGGGGGGGGAAGTGTGACTAAACTTTCAGAATCCAGCAAAGCTGTCCATGAAGCAGGAGCCATCTAAACCTATGTGGGCATGGCTTGGGATGCTCATGTGGAGGCCCTTCATAGTCACATATGGTACAATAATTTTTTAGTGTAAATATGTAAGCTGTTTCGATTACGTAAAGGGGTGCCCCAGAATATAATTTTGTCCGGGGAATCATTATAGTGAGACAGCCATGCATGTAACCCTAAAAAGAAGGAAGTTCACTGAACTTCAGCCTACGGTAAGGTGCAGACCCATACTGATGTGTCGGTAGAGGTGATTTATAGTGTAGGTTCGTTGGATCGTCCAGCATTTTGCACATACCTATTATTCCCATATAATTTGTCCCTTAAGAAAGGTGGCAATCTCTCCTTCCCCTCACTTAAATTGATCTTATCTATAAAATTTTTGTTCATTATAGATTTAGTTTGGACTAAACTAAATTCAGTAAGTATAAAGTGTTTCGTTCCTTCATGGGGGGGGGGGGCCCTAAGTAAGACGAGGGGGGCCACGAGAAGAAAATGTGGTTCAAAGTGGGCCATAAGCTAAAAAAGGTTGAGAACCATTGATCTAGAGCAGTGGTTCTCAACCGGGGGCCATATGGCCCCAGGCTATTCCAGGGGGGCCACGGATGAAAATCTCGCAAAAGGGGAGCCACGGCTACTGATACGGGGGCCATGAAGAATTTTATGAAATTAAACTTTTTTAGTCACTCTGACTAAAAAAATTTAATTGCAAACAAAATGCATAGAATAGCATATATATAACATATCTTTCGCAAATTTTCCCCTATTCAAGTAACATTAACATGAGGAAGAAAATAAAATAAGTTCATGTAATCTCGGTGGTTTTACGACTTGGGGGTGACAGTAGGCCCTGACACAAACTATAGAAGAGGTTTAAGCAAAATGGAGTAACTGTAAAGACAGAAAATTGTGTGTTCGAAGACTCTTCATTCAAAGAGGGCTGCCATAAAGAAAGCAGACAAAGATTTGTTGACCATTTATTGACATTCTTTCGAGTGCTGGTAGTAAATGCAATCCAAGAAGTCGATGAGTGAAAAATGAAAGCTTATAAAAAACCCATCGTTTTCATGCAATTACAGACGGATAGCCATTTAGTTTAGCACAAAGCTATCTTCAACAGTGGTCTAATGGGAATATATTTATAAAGAATGATTGCTCTGGGGTATTTTTTTATGAATTTTGAGGGGATGCCAATTCGTTGCCTCTGCTGAAAACAAATAAAGTCAAATTCAGTTATAACGAACTCTAAGAGACCAAATCATACATGAGGAAAATACCGGCGAAATTTAATTTTTTAAAACTACATTGCTGTATAACTCAAGAAACTGCAATTGCATAAAATTACTGTTGTTTCAATCGCAAGTGTTCATATGCCATTCCTTTCAATTTAACAGGAAAAACGTAATTTTAAACATATTTAAGACGGTCTTAACGTCATTTGGTTTGCTTTTTGGTGTCTATATGCAATCCAAGAAGATAATGTATTGAGACTTCCTCTAAGATTGACACTACACCTTTAAATTTTTTAAATCGATACTGCAATGCTTCCTATTAATTAACTGACCTACTACTTAAGCCTGCTGCTGGCCTACTACTGGCCTTTGACCTTTGAAGACCAAACACACCCCGTTTCCCATCTCATTGAGATATAGAAGCGTTCCCGGAGGATGGGTATGTCTGGAAATTTATTAGATATCTTCAGGATAATAAATAAAAATATTACATATAGATTGCACATATAAATTCACACATAATCAATGTTCATCAATGGACGGATCATAATATACGGAGGAAAAAAAATCAACTGTAAAATCTACATCATAATCTTCCGAAAGTTCTTGATTCCATCCGAAGATGAACTAGCGTCCGTGCGCTCTAAACAGCGTCCCTTGACACTGTGGTCATATAGCCTTGTTGAGATATAATATATATAATCTCAATTTTTACAAGTTGATCAGACATTCATCAGTACGAAATGTCGATAGGCGCCTACTACTGGCCTGCAACATCCCAAATAATTTCAATGCAATTTTCCTATCCTGCAAGGACAATGTTGTGGACAATAGAAAAAAAATTCTAAAAAGGTGTATCACTACATTTAGAGCAATTTAAATCTGTTTATTAGAGACTCACTGCATCTGCTGATTTCAGAAAAAAGTGCAATAAATTCTCACTTAAGTCTTCCCTTTGAAATGTCCATAACCCGCTCAATGCGTCTCTTTGTAGATGTCAACCTAAAATTTATGGTTTTTAGTGTTGATAATATGCATGAAAAACCAATTCAGCAACACGTTTTCACAATCTGCAAAAACTGCTCGGATTTGATAGTTGGAAATGATGTCTAAATGCCAAAGATTTGGAGTTCGAATGAAAATGTCAAATAATTGAAATTGTTCTTCGTATAAATGAAATATTTTAATATTGAAAGCTATATATAGAGATTAATCATGACCGTAGTCAAACGTCTCATAAATGTCAAATTTTGTCATAAAACTGAGAGTGAGGCGCGAATCCCCTTGCGCACAAGTGGAATTTTGAGGCATTTACGCACAACCGAGCCCCTCTTGGTCATTTTTCTTTTTTTCTCTCCACCTTTGCTTCCTTTTGTTTCCTTCCTAAATTTATAAAAGTAAAAAGGACATAATCATTATAAAAAGGACTGTTTTCAGATCAAATTGCCGAAGTTCAATTACTTTAGTGTAAAAATGTCAGTTTTTTTTGGGGGGGGGGAATACAGTCAAACCCCATTATAATGAACTCCAAGATACCGGAGAAATCAGTTCGTAATAACGAAATTTCGTTGCAAAGGAATTCCAGATTTTTATATCGTTCCTATGTAAACTTACCCGGGGATTAGAAAAGTTTTCGTTAAAATGATATTTTTCCCGTTATAACAGTATTCGTTAAAACGAGAGTCGACTTTATTTCGCCCCAAACTATTTTTTTACGTGTATATGCAGGCTCATGAGTAACAGGGCCGCACTTTACTGGTGGGGCCGTTAGTCTTAGAGACATACCCAACTAGAAAAAGTATCCAAATCACGTGTCTAACTTAGATATGTCATTCATGTTGTAAGGGGCTGTATAGTTATAAAGTAAAAAAAACTTTTTATACCGTCCCCGTGTGCCAAAGAACCCAATTAAAATGTTGTTGCTCTGTCTCTCCCGATGCCAACTAAATTAGTTTCACGTTTCTAAGTGCAATATTCACCGAGATATGCGAATTCGAAAAATTGAGGAAATTTGGGGAAAAACAGCAACGGATAAAATGATTTCCCCGTATTTAATGCTGGTTTTTTTTTTCCACCTTTCTTCGAATATCCCAGAGAATATTGCAGTTACAAATGTTGAATTTTTTTGTTGGAGACCGGGAAACAACTTTCACATTGGGTTTTGGGGCACAGGGTGTCCGCATAAAGAGTTAACATTTTTATTTCAATAACTATGTAACCCCTGGCAACATGAATCAAATATCTGAATACTAAACATTATTTGGGTACTTTTTCCAACTGGAAGTATACTTCTAGGACCAATGGTTCGCCAGTAAAATGTCATATGCCCCGTTACCTATGCGCCCTGTATATTAAATATAATACGGACTGTTATGTGAAATATTGCCCTGTGTTTAAGCCAGCTCGCACGTTGCTTCATCCGCCTGCGAGAGAGCTGCCATATTATGAACCAAAAAGCTACTTGAAGGTAGCTTGTCACACACATCCAACGAAATATCAGATTTTCACCGTATCGAAATTGAAGTCAACAAACTGATAATTTTCTTATTTGAAAATCTGATTATTTATATTTTCTGATGGGCTTGAAATCCTGTTAATGAACCATTATTATGTTCACACGAACAGTTTTGTCACTGCTTACATGATTTCTCTGGAATGAATGGTTCAAACAAATATTTCACAAAATTTCACACGTATTTTAGTTCATTTTTTTAAATTCATAGTAGGGCTACAACATGAACCTATATATCCTTGATACATGTATTATTGTTGAAAACGATGTGAAAGGTTGAACTTTTCAATTGTGATTCATTTGTGTGGCTACTCCCTCATCACTACTTTTATTCGCATGAAAAGAATAAAATTAATAAAACTGCTTGCTACCACTTTTTGCGATTTTTGTCATTATAGGAATGCGTATTTTGGAAGCTACAACTGACATTTTTCAATGAAACCATAACCATTTACATACAAAAAAACTAATTGGGAAATAATACAAATTTCGTCCAGTACAGTAACTTGATGACATTGTGCCGTCTTCAAGCGCAGAGTTTACATTGATTAAATTTTTTTTTTTAATTGGACTGTGTGACACAACACATAAAACATACAAATCAAACTGAGAAAAACACAAAACAATAAACTTCACAAAAAGTAACATTACGATGATACAGACCCTTTGTGACCCCAAGGGATTTATTCTATTTTTACTGTATTCTATTATGTTTGTTTTGCCTTTTCATTATTTTCATAAATTAAAAATTAATTAAATTCAATTCAAACATGTTTATACTTCAGACAATTCAGACAATTTTTGAATAACTATCTTCTAATGGGGGGGAGAGGAGAAGGAAGGGGAAGTAGAAAATTATTCATGTTCGCAAGGGGGCCCACAGGAATGAGAAATGGGTGAAAGGGGGCCATGGACAAAAAAAGGTTGAGAACCACTGATCTAGAGCATAAATAAGTTTTTTTTTCTTTAGTATAAAATTCCACTGCAATGAAATTTTTTTTAACGAATGTTGAAATGCGTAAACTTGGAAATTCTTTTATAATGAAGTGATCTCTTCAATCCCTAGAGTTCATTACAAGGGGAATCAACTATATTTGAGTAATAAATATCATTACTTAACTCATACCATGTATTGCTGATTACATGTGCTTTATTCATGTTGTGAATTCAAGCAAAGTGGAATCTGCATAACTCTTATGAGTGAAATTTGATTAATTCTTTTAGAAAAAAAATATTTTCCCTCATGTTTAATTTTTCAGATGAAATAAATATTTGGAAGCAAAAGAAGGGCGAAAGCAGATGTCCATAATGGAATGTGGCCATTGAAGATAGAAATGAGCTGACTCGATCATGAAAGAACATCTAAATATTTATTCACTGTGTTTGCTAAAAAAATTAATGGTATGTATAACACAATCTGAAATACATGTAAATATGAATAAATTAATTTTTATAATTGATTTGTCGTTATTTCTTAAGAGGAAAATTTTGGCCTTTTTATTTTGAATTTTAAGTTTGTGTCGTGGTTATTGCTTATATTCAAATTACAGTGTAAATTTCGAAAGCAAAAAATTCTCTATTATTTTGATTATCATGTGAACATATTTTAAAAAACTATTTCAAATTCAATTATTAAGCCTGCTAGTAGAAACAAGATAGCGGAATGAATTTGTTGATGAATAATGATGTCGTTGAATCTATATCAATATGTGTCAGTTTTTTTATTAGTTAATTAAAGGCTATTAGTATCCCTATGAGAAATCCATGGAAATGATTCAAATGCAATACAGCCAAAAGTTATGCATAATCCAAAATTAATTTTTTTCCATATACTAATGCTGACTGTTATAGATTTGAAACTGTTTACAATTTTTTTTTTAAATTTCTCTCACTGCTTCAATGTGCTTGTAATTTTAACTTTTTTCAACTGAATTTAACTTCTCATGTAAGTTTTTTCAAAAAAAAACTAGCGCACATATAATGAAACAGTTTTTGTACTTTCATACTTTTCTTGATAAGTTTTTGTACTCAAAAAGAAAACCTTTGGGTGTAGTATTTTACACATATGGGGGGGGGGGAGCATCTTGTGTGTAGGATTGCATAAGAACAATAGTATCTTAAATGATGTAATGTTTACTGTGTTTGTGTGTTGCATGCAAATTCGTTTCAACACAAAAGATCAGTTGTAAACAAAAAGTAAGTGTCTCAGATATTAACTTAATTGGATACTAATAGCAAATATAACTATCAATGTTTAGTAATTACTTTAATATAACTTTTAATTATATTGTTTTTACCTTATTAATATTTACAATATTGTGATTTCAGGTACAAAACAATCATAATTAGAAAAAAAAATTCAGATAAATTTGGGAAATATTCAAATAACAATTTTTATTGATAAATAGTTTTGAAAATATAAATTTCGTATATACACTATCTATCAATAAGTATTTGGACACCTGTGATAGAAAAGAAAAACTAACTTTATTCAAAATCAATAGTTGGTAGAGCCTCCACGAGAGGCAATTACAGCATGAACCCTCCGGGGCATACTTTCCGTAAGTCCGTCCTTGTGTGACAGCTAGTGGTATATCCACTCGGCTTGGAGAAGACATGTCAGTTCCTTCACCGATTTTGGATGGGTAGGGCACCCCTTAATTCGGCGATCCAACTCTTCTCAGAGGTTCTCGATAGGGTTCAGGTCTGGGCTCTGGGCAGGCCAGTCCATTCGATGAACCCCATTGGCACCATACCAAGCCTTGGTTAACCTCGCAGTATGACAGCTGGCATTGTCGTCCTGGAAGTAACAGGGGTCCAACCCGTAAAACTGCCACAACGTAGGAAGCACATTGTCATCCAAAATAGTGCAGTAGGCATCGGCGTTGAGCTTACCATGAATAGGGACCAAGGGTCCCAGTCCATACCAGGAGAAACACCCCCAGACCATAATTTCACCTGGGCCAAACTTGACTGTTGGCACAATGCATTCTGGCAGGAGACGTTCTCCTGGCAGACGCCAGACCCAGACCCTGCCATCCGAACGGTAGAGGGTGAACCTTGATTCGTCGCTCCAAAGAACCCGTTTCCACTGATCTGCGGTCCAATTTCGATGTGCTTTGCACCACATTAGCCGAGCAATGCGGTTGGACTTTGTGATCAAAGGCTTATGGGCAGCAGCACGACCATGAAAACCAATCAGATGTGCTTCCTTACGGATGGTATTCATTGAAACAATACTCCCGGATGAGGGCTATCGGTTGGGTGCGGTTCTTCCGAATTTCTCTGGACAGCACCCGTCGGTCTCTATCTCCCAGTTTCGTTGGTCTGCCGACTCGGGGCAAATTCTGACAATCACAGCTCACCTTCCACGTCTTAATCACATAGGCCACTGTCGATTTTGGGTACTTCAACTAGCTAGATATGTCCCTTAAGAATCGGTCATTTTTGTGATACCCAATAATTATACCTTTCTCGAAATCAGAGAGCTCCGAACTGCGCGGCATCTTGCATGCGACTAATGCCGATGTTGTTTCCTACACGATATATACCGGCGGAGGATGTGACGTATCTCAGGACCGCAGATATCGTCATTTGCATAGGTGTCCAAATACTTATTGGTAGATAGTGTATAAATGGAAGAAAATTTGAAATTTTTTTTACGAAAACATGACAAATGACCTTTTTTTTTTCTTTGATTTCATTTATGATTAAAGAAATTTGTATATGTGGATACATTTTTTTTTTTCAAACTAGTGAAATTCACATTTGTGGATTAAATGCAGGAAAATACAACACGTGCAGTATAAATTATTGCAATCTAATCTGAATTAGCAATTGTGTAGCCAAATGAAAAGCCATCATTATCAATATATCAGGGTGGGAGAAAAAGGAACCTGAATGAGAGAGAAGTGGAATTTCCATTTAAAAAAAGGGGGTAAAGGGAACTATATATTATTAATTTACTTCTAGAAAACTAAAATTGCTGAAACATAAAAAAGAATCCTGCAGTCGAGTTTTCTATTTTATTAGAAGACAAAAACCATATTCATCTTTCATCCTATCAGCATCGTCTACTCCCGCCAAGCTAATATGAAATACTCGACAACTGAACCAAGTTTCACTTGGTACTGTTTCGAGTATACAGATTTCCATGTTGAAACTGAAACACATTTAAACTGATCCGCATTTCAGCGTGCTGAGTGGTGAATGCGACATCATGTTCTCTTGCAAAATGTTCAGAGATTAGAAGTTGGTTTACAGTTGACCTTTAATTTTATAATAGTGACAAAAACTGTAGCAATAATTGATATTAGATGTCGGACTCATTAAATTTAACGCACTTAATTTTTTTTTCTCAATTTTCACTAAAATGTTGATATGCATGCCAAGTTTAATATGCTTATAGAAATTTCTGTAAATTGTGTTTGTATAACCTGAGACTGATAATTAGGGCCAAAATACATATTTTCCTATAAATTGTGCCAAGTTGACGACAAACTTGGCAAATTTGATAACATGAGGAAGGTTGCTTATGAGCTGAAGGTTGCTGAAGAGAAACAGGATTCTGCATGGTTCGAGATGTTTCTCTGAATATAAGGGGCGCTTACCAAACAAAGTGTGGGAGAAAGAAGCAAACTTCAGGCAAGCTTTCTTTATATTAGTGTATCATATTGCTGTATCTGAATTGCTGCTTGGATTATTGTACATTTTTGTTCTGTAAATAAATCAATGACATCCTGTATTTTATATTTTTGCGTATACTCATTTCTAGAACTTTTGGAGACCTATATACATTTATAAAGTCCATTATGAGAATCCTTGCTATACAAGTGATTGTCTGTTGCTTATGTTGAAGATACAAAAGAGATTTGTTTCCATCAAGTTACAAATCAAGTTTTTATTATAACGGCAAAAAAAATTCTCAAGAACAGCAGTTTCTTTTCTGTCTCTTTAGAATTAGACCAAGAATGGATCACTTATCCTTGCACATGCTCCATGTGAGCATTATTCTGAAGTACTTTTAACAAAGGATGAACACAGAAAAATTAAATTTTTTTACCTTTTATTATGCAGGGGTGCAAGAGCTGCACCAAAACGGTTCTCTGGCTACATGGTGCGGAATCCCTGCGCATTTGCGCCAATTCTTGTTCGTTGTTTGCGGAGGTACCGCTAATGCACTGTAGTGCGTCAAATACCCGGAATTTAGGAAAAAGAAGCTTGTGAAAATTTTGTTCACAGGACGCATTCATTCCGAGACAAGTAAAAAAGATGGGGGGGGGGGAACTTCAATTTTTTTTCACTTTCCACTATCTACCACAATCGCGTTATCTCGTGACCTTGGAAAGTAGTTCTCCTACTTTGAAGTGCAAAATCCTGTACTGTTATTGGTATAACCCGGGGGCAAAGTCCCCTGAATGAATATACCGAATTTTCCGATTTCAGAGAGCGGTTCCGATTTTTTCTCCGGCGGGTTGGGTTATATACTGAAAATAAACGTAAATTCTGCGGCTACCAACCTGCGTTCAAAGACAGCATATCTACGGCGTAAATTCACTTTATTTTTCACAAGATGCACACGCGCCTTTGCGAAGAATTGAAAAGGGGGATTGGTTAACTTGTTTAACGAAATTTTTTGAAGACCGTTGGGATAAAACGGGATCTGTAAAAATTCCAGCTAAAATATCCGTAGTTTTGTCATCTAGCTACTATGCGGTCGTGTGGTTATCGTCTGCGGTTGCCGATTGTGACAATTTCACATCGCGAAGTTCCGGATTTGGCGAACAGAGCCAGCTCGAGGAAAAAAATCTCTACCCATGCATAACCTATTTTTGGCGCTACTGACCACGTTTGTTTTTGATCGACAAAGCTTTTTTCACCCTTTCAACTCCATTTGGCACCCCTCCTAGAGTGGCGCCCAATATGGCTGCATGGTCCGTCCCTGCGTTGGTGGGGGAGGGAGGGGCATGTTTTAACAATAGTCAAAGGAAGAAGTTTGTACTAGGAGTATGCTCATTTTACATAGCTTCTGTGAGATACCTATTATATATAAATGTCATATTTTTTCAAAACATGTTAGAGAGAATGAAATGTTCACACCTTCTCTTGTTTTTTGTGCTCCCTCTCGTGCATTGCTGGGATGGTACATTACTCCCTCACGTATTGCTGGGATGTTGTTTAACATTGCATCACCAACAGAACTATCAATTATGTGTGATGAATGGGTTGCACTGTAATGCAAAGAGTTACAAGTGAAATCAGTTCAGAGAATAGGTAGTTTGATATTTGGCAGACATTCAAACTTTGTAACTTTGAAAGCAGCAGCCCAAAATTCAAAATCTTTCCAGTTTTGGTGAAGGCTTTTTTATTTTTAGCACATAGTAACTTAGACAGTGAAAGAGTTCACTGTTAACAAAAGTCTGTTAGAAGAGTGAAAAATCTGTCCACCCAATACTTTAATGGAATAAGACACAAAATCTCTTATGTTCAAGGGCATGAAAAATTCAAAAAAAAAAATTTCATTAACCAGTCAAGTGGGTACGATGGCATTTGGCATCGCTGCTATACGTAATGTTGGTGCCTACGACGGCATTTGCAGACACGTTGACTTTTCGGTCTTTTTCACATAGATATGAGAAAATAATTTGGCATACATGTGCTGCCATCTGTACAGCCATCCTTCTACTTTATTACCTCATCACTAGATGGAGTTGAACAATTATATTTCAAGGTCTGAAATTATTATTACTATTATCTTTGTCATGTTTTCCAAAGCTGCATCCCTATCGCTTTTTTTTTTTGATTTCCGATTCCCTTGCGTAGATGCATCTGTTTTATTATTCATATATCTTTTAGCAAAGGTTCAACTACTATGGTTCCACATAAATCCATCAACAGCATTTCTTTTAGTCACAGGACACTATGACCCCCCCCCCCCCCACACACACACACACACACTTTTGAGGTGTCATATTACGTCTCGACACATTCGAGCTGTAAAAAACATGCTATAAAAATATTTTAATATTTCAAACTTCCAAGAAAAAAGGGAAAAAGCATGTGTATCTTCAAATAAAAGTGGGCACTGCGGGTAACGCTTGGAGAAATTAATTGGACAGTCGACTGGTTAAGATGCTGAACTTCTGAAAGCGACTCGTGATTCATATAGAAAATATTGTAACAGGTATTGTACAATATTGTAAGAAATTGTATTGAGACATTGTATTGTAACAATATTGAAAGAAAACAACAGGGAAAAAAAACATTTTTAATCTATTAACATGCTATTATGTTTGGAAATTGTTTAAGAAAATAAGGTATTTATATTTTTCTCTTTTTTGCATTTTGCTTTTAAATTTAATCATTTCTTTAAATTCTATGAGAAGCTAACTTTTTTTCATGGAAATCATTATTATATTCTGCACACATTTTTTTGCTATATCAGGATGAATAAGATTTTGATGTTCAAGCAGCAGAAATTCTTGCAGCCTAGATTTTCAGCATTCATGGCGCTTAATTTGAAAAGTCTAATAATTTTTTTTCGTCATTTCAGTAATGCACGTTTTAGTAGTGACAGATAAAATACTTCAGGAAAAATTTAAATGGACTTTGATGTGTGAAGGAAATTTATTTAGAATTATTTGTTCCAACCATTTTTGGCAAAACTTTTGGCATTTCACAGAAAAATTACATCTTATATTGCAGATATAGTTTTTAGTTCTATTCCATTTTCAAAATTTCTGTTTCAAAAATGAATTTCGCTGCTCCAAAATGGATGAGAGGCGCTTGCACTCCTGCTTATGGCTGTTTATTTGATAGAAATTTGCATCGCTTCTTAATGTCTGGACATATTGTTGAATAAACCTTGCAATCAGCAAAAAGATCAGTGTAATGAGTCGTGGAATTGAGCAAATTGAGAATTTTAATTGTTTGGTAAGTTGGTCAAATTGTCCTAAAGAATATGAAACACAGTGCAAAAAGTTTTAGAGAAGCCATTGCTTTTAGCCAAAAATCAATTTTCACAATTGGAATGTTCATAAATATCAGAACAAAATAATCCAAAAGGCAATTGTAATGCAGATAAAGAATTACTAAGTTTTAACTCGGAGCAAAAATCTGGAATTTGCTTTAAGGTTACTCAGAAGTACATGCTCATCCAATACTGTACAAATACCACAATAGGCAAATTTGCCCAACAAGGTGGTTGAAAGAATTATGCCCAGAAAGAATACGGATGTCAAATATAACCAAAAGTCAGTAACACAATATAAAACCATATATCACCAAAAACAACGTAATCCACTGCCCGTAAAAAAAGATTATGGTTGTCTTATCTAAGTATGGATAGACAGTGGGATTAATTGAGAAGCTCTCCTACTTCTTTTTCATTTGTTACAATTCATGACCCCCGGGGTATGTGCAGCTAACTCTTTCATCAGCCCAACACCTGGCTAGTCCAACAAGTGACAGGATTTTAGAAAGATAAGAACACTTATTTAACTGTTGCTAGTCTATATTTAAAATTTAATTTAATATCTGTGGAAATGAATTATGGTAAAATTCATCTTAAAAATTTGTTACCATTGTGTCAGTGGTAACCCTTCGTGCCTGAGTGGCAAGATGCTCATCTACCATCGTGAAGGTTGTTGTCAGGGTCCCGAGTTCGAACCCAAGGGAGGATATCGATAAGATATTTTCCCTAATGAACTCGAGGTGATCACCGATAGACAGTGCCTTTGCTTCCAGCCCATCTCACTAATGGCAGTAAATTGCAATATAGCGATATGGCCAGAGTTGGTGTTTGGTGAAGTAGTAGTGGCAACCCTTCACTGTTTGATGTATTCATGCAACCATAAAACAAACTGCTAACATGCCATTTATGCTTTAGAATTTTGATGTGTCCATAGCAAGTAGAAAAATTTTGATCTTAAAGTATTTAATGAAAGTTCAACATCAGCCAAGCAGAATACAGATAGGTAAGAAGAATGAAGAAAACTTCCTCTCACTATGCATTTATTTCTTTGAACATTGTTGATCTGCCCTGGATCAAAGGCTAAAGTTGTGGCCTCTGCCTGTACATATGCAGGTAGTGGCAAAAATGAGAATTCAAGTATCAGCCATTAATTACTGATATACGACAAACAAATTGTAGTTGCATGATCATAATACTGAAAAGCTATAATTTTATAGATGCCATGATTTTGGTTCAGCAAATAAGTGGCAACGATCAGACATGTAAAGATCTTGCACAAAAATACTTGCTAAATTTTAAGTGTAGCTGAAAAGTATGATGCCGTTCATGTAGTTTTTGATCATTACACAATGGATATCTAATTGGAAACGGTTACTTGCAATCAACACTGAGGAAAGAGAACAGATAACGGCATTCATTTGCACAGATTCAACACTAATTCGAACAGAACTCTCTGATTTTCTTTTTAACACTAAAACAAAAGTGAGCCTAATGCAAGACCTCTGAATGGAAGTACTAAATTATTATAAAGGAGTAGAAAAGATGATTTGTGTGTGTGTGTGTGTGTGTGTGTATATATATATATATTTGGAAACAACAGTTTAATCTAATCTCACACATTGATGCCATTGGGATATATGGTGTATATGTTGTCTTTACGCACACATAATAGCATTAAGACTATCCACTTTTGTGGGAACGAAATCTCATGTAATAACTGGGATTGGAACTATAAAACAAATTGTTGCTCTCAAGCCAATATATGATCGTCTTGGAGCAGAATTGGTTGGTGCACTTCCTGGTTTTCAGTTTCACTATCTGTGACTTAGCAGGCAAGTTTAATGGAAAAGCTATCAACCTTACCTAAAGGTTGAACCATGTGTAATTTGTGGTAATTACATTAAAGCATTTGTGGCACTAGAAAAGTGAAAACATTTATTGGACACACATTTCAGAGCTCTAGAAGAATTTCTGTGCTAGTTACACAAATCACCTAAACAAATAACGTTAAAAATCTTTGTTGACATATATTTACAAGACTGCAAGCTGAATCAGAAAGTCTACTTCCAATTCAAGCTGCTCTTAAACAGCACACACTTAGAGCTCATAATCAAGCTTTAGTTTGGGCCAATGATATCGAATTGATGCTAGCTCTGCCTCCACCAGAATTGTATGGTTGTGGAAAAAAGAAAACTGTTTTCTTCCAGTTATTACTGACTTACAACTCATGTATAGAAATGTAAAGAGGATGAAGAAAAATACATAAATACGTACTGTAGATGTATCTGATGGTGATTCTTTAGACCATGATCACTAACTGAAACGAAATATAAATTTTTCACCATGCTACATTATATACAATAAATGTAGATTAAATTTGTGTAAATTTCTGATCACTAGTGTGGAAAATGTTTTGTACAAAATATTTGTAATGTTCTATTTATTTGCCACAACAACAATAAACATCTTAAACAGTAAAAATTTTACCTTGGGTCATGGTGAAACTAAAAATTTACACCAATTATTTTTCCCCATATACCTTAAACATGTTCCCTATACCTTAATGTAACATTATACCCTTGGTGTATAAAAAACTTTCAGCAGGAACTTTAAACATGATCCTATGCTACTACACGAGATCAGGGGAAAAATACTCTTTTTGGAAACAGGTGGCAATTTCTAGAAGGTTTAATGATTTGGCAGGTTTATTCTATGGCAGCTATAAGACAGATAAGGGAAATGTTGAAAAACCACTAAAAGGATTAATCACGTATATCATCTAATAGACATAATACTAACCGTTGGTGACCTGTTGTGACACTGCCCAGTAATGTTATGTTTTAGTGTAAGTGAATAAAGAAGTTGTGATATTTCCTGTTTTATGGATCTTGTAAAATAGTTTGATTTACTGTGCGTGTCAGGTTTAGGGGAATTGATGTATTTGTACCACTTACTATTATGAAATCGGTTACTCTTCTCATAAATTTCCCAAACTATGTTCAAATATACCCATGCAACTCGTATCCCAATAAATAAGGTAAATTCTTAAGCTTAAAATCATATTAAATTTTATTGACTTCTCACATACATGTGTACAACAGATCAGCTTGGCCTCCAATTTTATGCTTTCCTTGAATTAACTTTTGAATTCATCTCTCTCTCTCTCCAAATTGTTGAGCCATGGTTTGACCCAGAGTTGGCAGTTTTTGATAGTTTAAACCAGTGATTCCCAACGTGGGCGTTAATGCCCCCTGGGGAGGGCGAGGAAATGTTCAAAGGGGGTGGTAGAGGCTACGGGTTTAGCATAGGATCCTATGGGTTAGATTGCATTGGGGGGCGATGGGAGAAAAAAATTTGTGAAGAAGAGAGCGATGAGACAAAAAAGGCTGGGAAACTATGGTTCAAACTCACGTCAAAAACCTCAAATATTGATTTTCCATTTTTAAAATTCCCATTGGAAATATGCATGTTAATTGCTTGTAATGTTCTAAGTGGATATGTTATACAAAGAATACATACTTGATATGATTGTAAAATATTTTTCAACTCTCTACAGAATTATTTTGGACAATATATATATAATTTTTTTTTCTGGTAAAATATACAATTTGAATAAAGCATAGCATAAAAGCTGAAGGAAAAACTATGGAACTATTTGATATTATTCTCAATTCAAGATGATTCTTGACCTTCCAACTGCTTCTATATATGTATAAACATCTGCTGTGCTCTTTTTATGACAGATCAGTGTTTAGAAAACTCTTACACTAAAGCTAATTTTAGTTATTAAAAAAAATTACCTAGGTAATCACTGATACTTAACCATTTAAAGGCCAATGTTCCATAAATGGAACATAGTTTTTATTTACAAAAATGTCCAATAAAAATTGATTCAAACATTTCCGATTTTTTATCGTATATCGAGGAGAGTTCAAAGTATTTTTTGAAATAAATTCAGAAACTTTAGGTTGATATAAACATTTTTGACAGTATTTTGAAATTTGACATTTTCTGGGCATTTTTTTCCCTATTTCGATTAAAATTTGCCAAAATTTCAATTTTGAAGTAAATTGAAAATTATTTTGTGTGTTTCTACCACTTAATATATCAATCAAAGTAAATCAATTAGTTTCTTTGTACTGTTAAATGTTAAAGAGCTACGCGCATTCAAAAATTCGTGTTCCATTTATGGATCATTGGCCTTTCAAGAGAGCGGGATTCTAGGGATATCAAATGTATAATGCGCTGCTTCAATTTTCCCGTTCGAACCTCAGGGTGTTGTCATCATTTGACATGGTTATAGGGGCTAATTCTGGGTAATATGACGCAGAGGAATGTGCTCTCTGGGGTAGATTGTTTATATTGGGATGAGTACTTTTTTTATTCTAGCATTCTTAGAAATGTATGTTTTTGCAAACTGCAGATTAATCAAACCAAAAATTTCAACAATCCTAGATAGCCTTGTTGTGTTCAGCTGAGTGTAACCATATCAAAAAGAAATCTCTCATTAGAAGAAGCTGTAGGATATTTAGAAACTCTTTCAGATTCCAAATTAGAGGATGTAGATATATGCCAATTACGTGCTAATGAAAATGAACATCATGAATGAAGATGATATTGTTGAAAATGATCTAGCATCAACAGTTGCAACTGATGTATGTGAAATGATAGGTAATTTTTCAACAACGAGGATGGGGTGTTAGAAAACTCCTAAAACGTGTTATTCAAAAGATGTAGGGCAGAAAAAAAGGACCAAAACATAAGTGTAACACTCAAGTTTCAAGAAAAGGCAAAACAGTTTTGAGCAATCTGAAAAAAATTATTGCATGGGATAAAAAAAAAGTTCTTTTTAGAATCTGATCGAAATCTCGGCTCTGGATTCGATTGGAAAAGATTTGCCATATGACCATTATAGCACATTGGATAGTTCATTCAGAGTTGCGAGAAGGGGATCGTGTTTCGCATTGAAATTCCGAAGAGAAATGATAATGAACATTGTACGAACGAAGGAGGGGTTAATTATTTATCCAGGTCCATGTTGTCAAGTGAAAAAAAATGTCGGGTCATTTGATGGCCATTATATTGTGTCTGTGATGCGAAGACGGTATGCGGTTTGCCAAAAATGTGTACAAATGCTACCAATATGACAAATGGGTCTATCAAATATGTTTTCTTTCTTTCATCACTGACATTAGAAAAAAATTTGAATTTTCTGCACTCACATTTTTATGTTACAAAAGCCAGTATGTGTTACGAATTTGAATTTATAGTAGAAAATAAAAAAATTTGTATGATAACTGTACTCCAGAAATAAATAATCATGAGAATATAGGCGATACCACTTTCCCCTTTCACCTCTCCCCAAGTGCCTATGTTCCATTTATAGAACATCGTGAAAAACAAATAAAAAAAAAAATTTTCTTCAAATTTCAAAGTTGATCTATGTATATTCATGCAAAAAGATCCCACATTACAAATTTCAAAACAAAAAGTGACTTTGTTCATAGTTCGGCCTTTAAACGGTTAAACCAGGGTTTAAGCTGGATAAAAAATTCCTTTCGCAAAAAAGTGAAAATGAGAGGAAAAGCTTTAGCAAAATACTACAATGCTAATGTAATGATTGATGGTTGGATGTCTACTTGTTTCGTACCTCCTGTATGAATTTTTGTGAAAGTGGCTACTACTTCTTTCTCATTCTACGATTTTCTTTCGCATTTTGCAAAAAATGTGACCGTAGCTTAAACCTTGTTTAAAACAATGCCGTTATTGTGCATAACATTAGAATATATATCTAGTAATCAAAATACTAAGTTGTAGGGCTGAAATGTCCTTTTAGTTTGTCAATGTTTTGATTGTATATTATGCTTGAGAAACTCCTGTAGCTTATTCTTAGTACAAGAATAACCACGTTTGTCTATGATATGGTATATTTATTAGCATTTATATAATGCAATGGTTGGTTTTCCAATTGAAGCTATATATGAATGTGCAAAAGAATGCTTTAGGTATAAAGTCCTGTCTGCTCTGCTTTGATTGAAAATACTCTTTAAAACTCTGAATTTTAAACAACCAACCTAAGCTATTTTTAGGTGAGAATAAATGAGTTTAATATCTGTATTAACAGACGTGTGTGTGTGCGTGCGTGCGCACGCCAGAATTTTTATTTGAAATAAAATTTGGGGCAGATCACAAAATTTATATTTAAATAGATATTCTATACTCGGCAGGGTTTAAGCTAGATAAATTCCTTTAGTGAAAATGAGGAGGAAAGCCTTAGCAAAATGCTGCAATGCTAATGATTGATGGTTGGATGTCTACTTGTTTCGTACCTCCTGTATGCTTTTTTGCAAAAGTGGCTACTACGTCTTTCACATTCTAAGATTTTTGTTCGCATTTTGCAAAAAATGTGACACTAGCTTAAACCCTGATACTCAGTAATTATAATTCAAAACATAAAGCACTTTAATCTACTTAAAAGTAAGCGTTTTGTTATTTAACTTATCTATCTGGTTAAAAAAGTATTTCGCAATAAGTTTAAACTTTTAATACAGAGATAGTTTGAGGCCAAAAACCTAACACTGATGTCCTTTATCACACATATTTTGAATAAACAGCTCTATTTTGCTTACCAAATTGAACACAGGTTATCAGTAGCTTAGATAAATTGCCCATGGCGATAGGCCTGAGTTGTGCTCGGCTTGAAAGAAAAAAAAATTTAGATAAAATAAAATAAATCATAAAATTATATGTTCTACACCAGTGGTTCTCGACCTTTTTTGACTGGAGGAGCCCCGTAGGCCTATTTTTTAATTATTCATCAAAGTTACTGATTTATTTTTACTATTTTAAATATTTAAAATCATTTTTTTCAAATTTTATTGGTTTTTTTTGTTTGCCTCGAGTGGCTCAGAGTCCCTGGAAAGTGCAAAAGGAGCCCCAGTTGAATTGTTTAAAAATAAAACATCGTAATATGCAGAAAAGCAAGTTTTGTATCATGTTATATACCTATTGTGTTCAAAACGTTATTCAAAAGCATTCATTTAGGTTTGGTTTTTGAAGTCAAAAACCCAACCCTGGTTTGACCATATTTATCATTTGAAATCTAAGATAAAAAATTCTCGAAAAATTCAAATATGAACTAATGTGTTTTTTTCACTCTTCTTAGGGGTCCAGTGCCTGTATTGGTGATGAGCCTTCTTTTCATCGCTTCTGTGTTTATGCTACATATATGGGGAAAATATACAAGGTCACAATAATATATTGTGTGAAGAAATTGAATGTCTTTCCCCCTCATTTTCATCTGGGGACCATAAAAAAAAAATCTTGAATTTGTTTATCTTTCCTTACATTTTTTTTTTTTTTATTATTTTTGACTCAAATTTATATTTACAGATTTTTTCTGCAGTATCATGGGCCTTTTGTTTAAAGTTATATATTTTTTCTTTATTTTGCAATAAAGAAATAGGTTTTTCTAATTGAATTCATTTTCGTTAGTGCATATCAAATTTTTGAAATCCGTTATCAAAGGCTGTTGTAGACCTGCCAACTCTTCGGATTTTAAGAGAAAATTAGACTACGCGAGCTTTTACGTTGTCGTGACGTCAATGACTGCCGCCGTCATTAGGGAAAACACCCGTGATCATTTCCATAGAGCAGCCGTAAAAAAAGTCTTTGTGACCGCATTTAGGCAACTAAAAAAAGAGGTGACTTTGTTCGCGTAGCGTTTATTGGCAATCATTTATCAGGGGCATGACCTTGATTGCCGAAATTCCTGTATAATCGTTATTGTATTCCATTAACAGCCGTGTGGTAAACACGTTTTGTCTGCAGCTTTGTATTTTGAAGTTTTTAAATTGTTTCCTCCGATTAAATGTGTCGTTTCGGAAAGAAAATATAAAACTTTAAGCTATATAAAGCTTTTAAGAGTTTATGTACCCAAGATTATCAATTACGGATAGCATTCACGAAAGGAAGCATGTTTTGTGAACAGTGTGGATGTGATTTCTCTATTCTGCATAGAAAGACTGACATGGGATTATATTCTGCTTGGGGGGGGGGGGGGATGGAACTTTTTCTTAATTGATTTTAAAAAAAAATTTTAGTGAATTTTTTTTCTCGATTGAGTTTGAGTGTCGGGGGGGGGGGATTTACCACCCTCTGGAGAATCTCTGTATTTCTGGATTCCAAAAGTTGGCACGTCTGCGGTTGTCTTGTTCGTGATATCCAGTGACTTATAGCAATACTATATTAATATTAGTATCAGACATTTCTAGTGTGGTGTTGCTTATGGTCAAGTATCATCACACATGAAGATATCTTTGCAAACTCTCCAACCGTATTGATCCAAAAAGTATAGCCGAAAGAGAGAAGTGGTACATCAAAGAAATAATTTATTCAGTTCTGTGTTAACAAAGTTTGAATGTATTGCCCATACGAATTGCTTGCTTAGAAGAAATGTTTCCAGCAGATTATTTTAAAAAAATCAATTTTTTTTATTAAAATCAACTGACTGCTTATTAAAGCAAATCTTTTTAATCATTAAGAATACATATTTTCATATCGCCTATTTTTTTTTCACTTAATCTCTAAAATTTAATTCAGCATTAACTGTTTAAAGGCCAATGTTCCATAAATGTAACATAGTTTTTATTTACAAAAATATCAAATGAAAACGATTTTCAAACATTTCCGGTTGTTTATGGTATAGAGAAGAGTTCAAAGTATTTTTTGAAATAAATTTTGAAACTTCAGGTTGATATAAACATTTTTTTGACAGAATTTTGAAATTCGACATCCTTTGGGCATTTTTCCCCATTTTGATTAAAATTTGCCAAAATTCAAATTTTGAAGTAAATTGAAAATTATTTTGTACGTTTCTACCACTTGATATATTGAACTAAATCAATTATTTTGTTTCTACTGTTATACGTGAACAAGCTATGGACGTTCAAATATGCATGTTCCATTTATAGAACATTGGCCTTTCAAGAGAGCGGGATTCTAGAGATATCTAATATGCAGTGTGCTGCTTCGATTTTCCCGTTGGAGCCCCAGGGTGTTATCATTCGACATTTGTATAGGGGTGAATTCTGGGTAATATGGCACAGAGGAATGTGCTTTCTGGGGTGAATTGTTCATATTTATATTGGGCGAGTACTTTTTATTCTTGCATTCTTAAAAATAAATGTTTTTGTGAACCGCAGACTAATCAAACCGAGATCGGCAATCGTAGATAGTCTTGTTATGCTCAGCTGTATGTAACCATGCCCAAAAGATATATCTCATTAAAAGAAGCTGCAGGATATTTTGAAAATTTATAAAATATATACATATAAATATATATGTATAACTACATAGTATATAGGATATTTATAACTCGCAGATATATGCCAGTTATTTGCTAATGAAAATGGGAACATCACGGATGAAGATGTTATTGTTGAAAATGATCTATAAGTATATAAGTAAGTATCTAGTGACAACAGTTCCAACTGATGTAGTATATGAAATCCTGGAATGTTAGATTTATTTTGCAACAACGAGGTATTAGAAACTCCCGAAACGTTCTTCAAAAGATGTAGGGCAGAAAAAGTACAACACTCGTGTGAACGTTTCGAGAAAAGGCAAGACAGTTTTGAGCTATCCGAAAAAACAAAAAAAAATTGGAAAAGATTCACCATATGACCGTTATAGCTCGTTGGCACATTCAAAGCTGGGAGAAGCGGATCCAGGGTGATGTGTTGGGGGGGGCGATTTTTTACAATGAAGATGTCGATCGGTGAGACCCAACCTAGTGTCCGCAGGTGCCACACGTACTTAAAATAAAAAAACTAATAAAAAATTAAGAATTAAAATTATTTAAAACTTTCAATTAATTTTCATTTAAAAAATTAATTGAACATTAAATATAATTACGATTACATTTTAATTGAAATTAAAAATTGAAGGCAGTTAAAAATTAAATCTAAATTAAAATTTATATTTATAAAAATTAAATTTTTTTCAATATGCAGCATACTTATTTAAAAACTTGCTTGCAGCAACTGGTGTTACAATAAATGAATAAGCTGTTTTTGATAATAAATTTGAATGTTTGTGCCGGCTACCCTCGCAAAAAATACCGTACGAAGAAAAAGTTTGAGGTGCAGACTGAATAATGTGTGTTGTATTTATAAACATTGTAAGGAATTCTGATGCACATTACCAGCTAAAAATGTTTTATTAACAGTATCATGAGCAATTGTACAAATAAATAAAAACTTTGCAGATGAAAAGAGAGCAGAATATCAAAAGCGTATGAAGAATTGGTATTTTAAAATGTTCCTAGAATACTATTTCTTCCTCCTTCGCTTGATAAAAATTAAGGCTCACAGTTAACCGGACAAAACAATGCGCACAAATAAAAATTCATCCGAATGTATTCGATAAATGCTTTTTTCCAGCTTTTCAAGTCAAAGTAGAGAGATACTTTCCGTTTAAATTTAATTTTTTTGATCACTGTGAAAGTATTAAACGTTTCTCTTTGTGACGTTATGATAACAATTAGGCAAATTAATATGAATAAAATAAGGATCTCGGTCAACCAGAGGAAATGAATTCTAAGCTAACTCGGATACAAGAAACCTCGTTTAAGAGAGACGATCCTTGAACATTTGAAGGAAAAAAAAATTATCTAAAGTCCTGACCATGGCCTCCACATCCTAGAGCGGGCCCCTAGGCTAAAGCCTCTAGTGGGCCCCCAGACCAGACTTTTCACGGGCCCTTTTATAGTTAATTTATAGCTTAAAAAAACAAAAAAAATGATGAGAATCGTCCCCGGCCCTGTCAGCTCCACCCTTGGGAGCATGAACTTTACGCACAACAACAAAGTAGTTATCAAATAAATAGGTAGGCTATTACGCGCACACCGACAGCACCCTTACCCGTAACGAGTCGCACTGAGCTTGCGAAAAATTCTTGTGACCGCTCAAACTTTAAATGACTTCATGGCTTCAGATAAAAAGCTGAACCTATGCGGCGCAGCTTTTGTCCTCTCATATGTAGGAACCGTGATAAGGCAGTTTCGGTTTCAGTACAGCACAGGGTAGATGTTTTCCCTGTTCAGATTTTGAATGCCGGTGATGGGATCGGCCAAATGAGCTTTGTTTACATCAGTGATTCCAGGTGAGCCCTCTGTGGTCTGTCTCGTTCGATAGAGAATTCTATCTATTTGCCGGCAGATCCATGTGGGGCCCTCAACTGGCTCTGCTTGTCTCGTACTAATTCATATCAGCTCAGTACTCCCCACTCGGCACTGGACCCGACCAAAGGGACTTTGTTTCCATCCATGGGGTCCCTAAGGTGGTCCCTCTTGTTTCGCTCAATACCTTGTTTAGTATTTACTCATGATCTGCTTGGCGTATGCAGTGAAAAGGTTCGGAACCGCTGCTGGAAACTCAACCATCCAAAGCCGAGCTACACTCACTCCAGCAACTTTTCGTGTTCACGTATACGCTTCGAGGACTTGGCGATTGGTGTAGAGAACATTAAGCAGTCTTCTTTCAGTTACTCACGTTCTAGACAGTTAATTTTTCTTTCTGTGAACAATTTTATAGCACACCAAACTTGTATCATTTCTTAAAATGAAAATAAGTACTACACACAATAAAACACCCATTTATGACATGTCCAGTGGCGTCGGAGCCGGGGGTGCTGTGGGTGCTCGAGCACCCACGGAAGTTTGTAGAAAGGGTCCGAGCACCCACAGAATTGATTCGAAAATCGAAATTTCCTGCATGAATCTCAAGACGGGCATCCACAGGTTCGAAACACTTCCGACGCCCCTGGACATGTCTGTATTTACAAATAATACCTTTAACTTCCTCATTTATCACTTATAATTTTCAAACGAGACGATAAAATTTAAAAAATTACAAATTTCCAGCTTTGTATACCCGATTTATGAAAATATTTTGCGTCTGATACCCATTTTTGTCTTCAAATAAAGTTTCCCATCCTACTACGTATAGAGTCAGACTTTCAATAGTCCCTCCAGTAATCCGGTGTTTTTAGGCCGGTTTTCTCCGAGCATAGAAGAGGAAAACATAGTGCGCACATGTTTATGAGCAGAAGTTTGTTATTTAAATGGACTTTTTTCAATCAATCGGCAGTAATTCGGCGATTTCGTTAACCCAGTACACCCTGGTGTGATATGTGCCAGATTAGCGAGAGTCTACTGTACTAATAATTCATATCTCTATTTGTTCTAGAAAAATTGAATTCCATCAGTCTTTTTTTTTAGCTGGTAATTTTTCAGTTTTTCCCCTCAATTTTTTTTTGCAACACTGATTTTAACCATCCTCATGCCCCGTTACTGAAGACAATGTCCTATTTACAGGAGAACTAAATGGGCTACAGCCCAGGGCGGCAAGTTCAGAAGGTCGGCAAATTTGAGGATTGAGTGGCCAAGAAAATTAGCAAAATGGGAGAAGGGCGGTGAAATTTTTATAACCCTCAAATAAACCCACCTCTTCCCAGACAGCAAGTGACCGTGTCAGTGAGTGACCTAGAGAGTTTGCAAGCACGTGAATGAGCAAAAGCGTGACTTAGAGCGGGAGTAATGAATTATCAAATGAGTGACATAAAGAGTGAGGGACCAGTTCAGTGAGTGGCCTAGAGTCAGCCGTCAGAAGCGTATACTGGGCCCTCGGAAAAAGTAATTTTTCTGAGTCCCCTACCTGGCGAGACACGTTTTCTTTTAAAATTTTAAACCAGAGGCCCCTCTGCATTTGAGGCCCCCGCCCGCGGGGAATGCGTTAAGACGGTATTGTCTAGAGCGCGTGTAAGTAACGAAACAATTACCAAAACCAGCGTCAAACACGTGTGTGACCAAAACAGGGTGCAAACATGTAAATGACTAAAAGGTCCGTCCCACGAGAGTTTGCTAGGGGACGCTGGGTAAGATAATTAAAGTTAATAAAAGTCTTTGTCGGACATAAACCGCAAAAATAACAGCCGGCGTGAAGTAAACCGTGCTTGTTCGGTCATTCACAAAGGAAGACGCTCGTTCCTCTGCCTTTGTATTGAAAGCCTTAAAAATTATTGCTTCCCCGAGGCCCGAGACGACCGCGGATCCTGACAAAGACTTTTATTATCTTTAACTTAAATTATCTTATCCAGCGTCACCTAGCAAACTCTCGTGGGACGGACCTTTAAAAGAGTGACTTTAATACAGGTGTACTTGCAGGAGGGGGGGAGGGCTATAACATGGGATGGAAAATTCGTGGATAGAGTAGTCGAGAAAATTAGAGTAGAGTGGAAGGGCGGTGAAATTTGAATAGCCTTCAAATCGGCAAAACCGTAAATTTGCTTCTGACTGAACATCAAAATTACTCTCAATCTCCTAACCTGAATCTCTGGTTCGGTTTCAAATAAACAACTCATAAAGGATGAAAACTTTAATTTGGAACCACGTTAGCAGGAGTTTCAGAGAATTACTAATCAGGAAATATAAAATCTTGGAAACACAAATACACGAAATACTAAATGGTAAATCTTGCTTATTCGAATAGAACGTCAAGATAAAATATGAAAATGTTTTTAAATATGAAAATATAGCATTGAAAAGTTATTGAAACAAGTATAGACTGTTTTCGATAACAATTTGTCTGCATAATTAAGAAAAATTTAAGAGTAAAAAAACTTCCTAATGAAATTCTAATATTGCGCGATTTAAAATAATAAATTTCTTATTCGATTTTGTGCAGACTATATGGTTGTCAAAAACCTATTCAAAAGCAGTTTTTCGCCACAGATACGTTAAATAGCAAAAGCTTACTTTCATGCAAATTGGAATGATTTTCATTAATATTTAATTATGATTATCAAGTGCACAATATTAATTTTCAGATTTTTTGTCTGAAAAGATGGTGGTTAAATTTAATTCCCGCAGAACATCCGACACCACAGAATCAATTTTATATAGTGGATTCCACTTATAACGTTCCTCAAGGCCGAAACATAGGAAGAGGTAGGTTTGGTGCCCCGGGCGCTGGACCGGAGGGGGGGGGCGTGAATTTCAACCTTTTACCTGCCCTTTAAAATTACAAGGGACACCAAGATGCTGACCAAGCATCTGGTTGCGGCACTGCTCTTAGAACCTTTTCCCGTTTAGTGCGATTCATTTTCGTGGTTCCATCTTCAACTAATGCTCAGACTATAGGGACGTTGCAAGCGGAAAAACGCTTTGAACGGGAAATATTAATATTTCCCGTTTAAAGCGGTTTTCCGCTTTAAACGATTTTATGGCGGTTTTTGGAAAAGCATTATACGCGCGATCCACTTATAATGTTTAATCCAGGTACTTATTTCAAATTACAAAGGCTTTAATTATTAGATGGGGCTGAGGCCTATATTTTCATAGATATTATAGAGAAGCTATGTGTGTTCAAATGCTCACCTGCTAGCGCAGGGCTTTTGAGCTACGTTTTCGAGGAGGGGGGGGGGGGCTTTGCTGAGATTTTTCATACTTTTAGGCCCCACTATAGTGAATTTGTAGAGTGAAAATCAAAAAATGATAAGAATCGTCCTGAGCCCTGTTAGCCTCACCCTGTGGGGGAACCCCCCGTTAATGTCATTATCAGTGAATCCGTAAGCGAATGCAGCTTCATTCTCTGGGAAAACCCCAGATGTGCTACAAAAAGTAATAGAATTAATTTTCTTAATATCCATTTATTTTAAAATTTTTGCTTACTGAAAACAGTTTTTTTCGAAGACATTTTTTGATCCACGTCAAGCTTGCGGGTTTCAGGACTGAATTTTAAAAAAAAGAGATAACAAAGGCTAGAAAACGATGATTCATCTTATTGGATGGCTTGTGCTTTATTGCGCGTTACCAAGAAAACTGAAGGGTGTGAATTTTTTGCCTCTCTACACGAGCCCTTAGGCGCTAGGGGGTATGTTGCAGCGAAAAGGCAGCGTGACAGCCGAATCGCATGGAATCCCTGTAGAACCTTGGTGGGAATACAATTGACCCTCCTCCGGCTATGACTTCTTTATTTTTTCGACCTTACCAGCAGAAGAAATCTCAAGGTGAAACTTGGGGAACAAATTTTAGGGAAAGGAACTTTGAGAAAAAAAGGAAATTAATTAAAAAAATTAAGGATTAATAAAGAAAAAAAGTGAGGTAACTGGAGTTATGTTTCCTTGAAGGCTCTTGGGAGGGGCGATCGCCCCTTCACCTATTGTTTAAAGGCTCTTGGGGGGGCGATCGCCCCCCCCCTGGATCCGCCACTGTTTGGAGTTCTGAAAAGAAATGACAATGAACCTTCTACGAACGAAGGAGGGGTTAATTATTCATTTTTAGGTCCACGTTATCAACTGGAGAAAGATGCCTGGTCATTTGATGGCCATTACATTGTCTGCGCGCCCAACGACGGGGTGCGGTTTGTCGAAAAACACTAAATACCACCAATGTAACAAACGGGTCTATCGAAGATGTTTTCTCCTTTTATCACGGACATTAGAAAATTAATTTTCTGTAAATTTATATGTTAAAAAATCGGTATGTGTTGCGAATTTGAATTGGTCGTAGAAAATTTCGTGTGACACCATAGTTTCCCCAACCTGTTTTGTCCCAATCCCCCCCCCCCCTTCAGAAAATTTTTTCTCACATCGTCCCCAACGCAATCTAACCCATAAGATCCTATGTTATACTCGTAGCCTCTACCGCCTCCTGAAACATTCCATCGCCCACGTTGGGAATCACTGCTGTACACTAAGCAATAAAAAATCGTGAGAATATAGACGATACCAGTTTCCGCTTTCACTTCTCCCCAAGTGCTAATGTTCATGGAACATCATGAAAAACAAAAAAAAAATTTTTTTCTTCAAATTTCTAAGTTGATCTATGCAAAAGGACCCCGAATTCAATTTTTCAATTCAAAATTTCAAAACAATAAGTGATTTTGTTCATAGTTCGGCCTTTAAACGGTTAATGAATAAACTAACAACAAAACGAACCACTAGCAAGAAATATGAACATCCAAAATCTGTTTATAACATGAAAGGTTGATGAGCCCGGATTAACTTAATGGATTAACATTTTTCTTGTATAGATAAGTGCTTTAATTCATTAGGCACCCCCCCCCCCACAGTAAATGCCTGGTGGTAACTCAGTACCACATATGGTACATGTACCAATTTGTTAGAAGTTTTGCAGAGGATTGTGGGCAAGGTGCATGTCCGGTTTAGTAGTATTAGTATGTCATATATGGTGGAGGGTTTCTCAGTTCATTCGATGCATAATCAAAGGGTCATTCAGCATCAACTAAATGAAAAAAATTCTATTGACAAGATAACATCCAAAATGGTGGGTTTGATTCCCTCTTAAATCTTACCAGAATTTTGTTTCCTCTCTACCATTTTAGGTCACAATAACAACGGCTAGAAGCTGGGCCGTGCTATCATTTATGGATTCACTAAAAAATGATTTCATTTTTTTCTGATTTAATCCAAATGCGGTTCAGTCCGAGGTATAGTATTACCCGCGGCCGGTTTTTGGAACATCCTGTTTGAATTTATCAGTTTTGCCATATTTCCGGTTGTGGTGAAAGCAGAGTCGATGTTTTCAGGTCCGGGGCAGGGGCCTATTTTATCGGCTCGAGGAGAGTAGCGAGGGGGCGGGTGGCGAAGCGTTTTGCGGGCCGCAGCGTATTTACACTGGTCGCCACTTATAACAATCACTGGTTATAAGAATCAATTTGACAAAACAGAAAACGCTGTTTTAACACAGGAAAATCGTCGGTTATAAGAATTAAAAAAAAATCCTAAAAGAACTGCCACCACTCATCTCAGTAGAGGGAACTTGTAGAATATTTGATTATTCACAAGGTTATTTGTAAGACTTAATTGTCACGTTTAACTTTCTAATAAAACCATCCCATATTAGGCTAGACTGCTATATTAGTACAGACATTTTTCCTTGAAGCCTGTTATGTATCTGGCAACACCAGAAAATACAGTATTATGTTTTACGAGGGTGGCAACACTTGAAGGGAATGACAACATGGCGGGAACGAGATGTAAATATTGTTCCGTAATAAATTAGTTAAGAATTATCGTTCATCTCATGATTCACTACCGAAACGGCTCATAAAGTACAATAAAGTTGGCGACGAGTGAAAAAAAAAAGAATCGGAAATGGCAGACATCGACGATCTAGTAACCGTTTTAAGTAATTTCGTCTCGAAACTAAACGAAACTCATCCAGCATCTTCAACCAGCGTCAATGTGAAAACGTTTCTCCAGTCACAATCGATCTCGTTTGAATGCTACGACGAAGCTAACGAAAGTTTCGGTGAATATGTACAAAGACTCGAAAACTACTTCCAGCTCAAAGGACTCACGGATTCAACAGCCGACGTCGCCGAAGCCAAGAAAATGGTGCTAATCAACTGTCTCGGATCCAAGTACTATCACCTGCTTTCCAGTCTAATTTCACCGGATCTCCCTTCATCGAAGACGTACGACGACCTGCTGAAAATCTTGAAAGATCATCTCTGCAAAAGGGTAAACATCCTGACGGAACAACACAAGTTTCTTTGCCGCACACAACACCCAGGTGAGCCGATTTCGAATTATATCGCTACATTAAAAGAACTTTCGAAAACCGCCGAATTCAAATCTAGTTGTGAAAATGCTGAATGCTCAAAATCTGTCATCAACCTCATGCTACGTGCTCAATTTATACGAGGATTACAGGATGCCGAAATCCGCGAAAGAATTCTACAACAAGCTGAACTGACATTCGACGAAACACTCGAAGTCGCATTAGCGATTGAAGCTTCGAAAATCGAAAATAAAGAACTCTACAAGAGTAATTACGGTTCCAGCGTGAATAAAATTGCGCAATGTAATAACAGCGGGAGTTCGCGACGGAAATCGACTCCGCATCGACGCGACAGATCGGCAAGTCGGAAGCGAAACCTCAATTTGAGAGACATCGGGTTAGAAAACGTGTGTCTCCATTGCGGAAAAAACAACCACCAGACTCAAAACTGTCGAGTGAAACACAAGCTCTCATGCCAGATTTGCTTCAAAAAAGGTCATAGCAGTAGAGTATGTATTACAGAGCTTCTGAAACGGAAAAATAAAAGCGGATCTGAAGGAAATACTGTTCAATATGTCGAAAATCCAGATCACTTTCAAGTGAGCCAAATTGTTGATATATGCACTAACACTGCTGAAAAAGACGATAGAATATTTGCAGTCATTCAATTAAATGGGAAAAATTGTCGTTTCGAATGTGACTCTGGTAGTCGTGTGAGCATCATGAACATAAGTGACTACAGGCGCTTAAACCTAAATCTTCCGATCCTGAAAACAAATATATTTTTCCGAAGTTATACAGGTGAAATTTTCAAACCTATCGGATACGTCAAAGTGACTGTATGCTACAATGCTGAATCCAGTGAAGAAGAATTATACCTTGTCAATTTGAAGAGAGAACCTATCCTTGGTCGAAATTGGATGCGTAAATTGGATATCAACATAAATGACATTCATGATTCCTCAAGTGTCAAGCATATACCTGTGTGTGCCGTAAAAAGATCTGTTCCTAGTATTGTCAATGAATACTCTGATGTTTTTGAACAAACAGTGGGCAAGATTCTAGATTATACATGCTCCCTGAAATTGCGGAAAGATGCCAAACCAGTGTTTGTTAAACCCCGTCCAGTACCATATGCTTTGCGTGAAAAAGTTGAAAAAGAACTGGATAACTTGTGTGATCAAGGGATCATAGAAAAAGTGGATCATTCAGAATGGGGAACTCCACTTGTCATCGTGCCAAAATCTGATGGTTCTGTAAGACTTTGTGCTGATTACAAGGTGACTGTAAACAATCAACTTCATGATGCCAGACACCCAATACCCAAGATTGAAGATATATTCAACAAGCTACGAGGTGGATCATATTTCTGCACCTTGGACATCCATAAAGCATATTTGCATTTAGCAGTCGATGAAGACAGTGCAAAAGTTCAAACGATCTCTACACATCGAGGTACCTATTTGGCAAAAAGATTGTTTTTTGGTATTAAAACTGCACCGAACGAATTTCATTCTTTCATGGATCAGTTTGTTCAAGATTTAGATGGAGTAACTGCATATTTTGATGATTTAATTATACAAGGCAAGACTTATGAGGAATGCACAACACACTTGCTGAATGTTCTAAATAAATTACGAAAATATCATTTGCATGTAAATATCAACAAATGTAAATTTTTTGAAAAAAGTGTAGAATACCTTGGACATGTTATAACTTCCAAAGGACTGAACAAATCTCCAGCTAAGATTCAAGCTATTCAAGAAGCACCCAGACCAAAAAATGTTGACGAATTGAGACAATTTTTGGGCTTAGTTATGTATTACTCGAAATTCATCAAGAGTGCATCAAGGTTACTTCACCCACTAAATAATCTTCTCAAGAAAAGTATTCCGTTCAACTGGACAGCTGATTGTGAAGCAGCATGGATAAAAATCAAGTCTGAAATTGCTAGTGACCAAGTCCTCATACCATTTACTCCAGAACTTCCAGTGACTTTGGCTACTGATGCTAGTCCACATGGTCTATCCGGAATATTATCGCATATTATGCCTGATGGAAGTGAACGTCCTATTGCATTCGCTTCAAGATCACTAACAGCTGCTGAGAAAAATTACAGCCAGCTCGATCGAGAAGCTACAGCTGTGTATTGGGCATGCAGAAAGTTCTATGATTACATCTTTGGTCGAAAATTCACATTGGTTGTGGACAATAAACCAATGATGACTCTCTTGCATCCAGAGAAAAAACTTCCAGCATTGTCAGCTACAAGAATGTTGCGGTATGCACATTTCCTTTCCAACTTCGACTATGACATCAAACATCGAAAATCATCCGAACATGCAAATGTAGACTATTTGTCGAGAAGTCCCTTACCACTGACAGATGTACAAGTCAATACTGTTGATGATGAATACATCCTGCAAGCATCAGTGATTAGACACATATCCACAGACACAATTACTTCTGAAGAAATCCGAAAAGAAACAGAATTGGATGATGATCTACGTGAACTAAAGAAAAATGTGATGGAAGGAACTTTATATGACCCAGAAATAACATTACAAGAAGGAATTCTACTTCGTGGACAGCGTGTAATAATACCTAAGACACTTCAACCAACCATCCTTCAAGAACTACACTCAACTCATTGTGGAATAGTGAAGATGAAAGCACTTGCTCGAAATTACTGCTATTGGAAGAATATTGACTCTGACATAGAAAGTCTAGTGAAAAGTTGCAAGAACTGTTGTGACGTCAAGAAAAACCCCCAGAAAGCTCCAGTGCACAATTGGGAAAGTCCAACAAGAAATTGGCAACGTGTTCACATGGACTATGCGGGACCCTTCATGGGACATTTTTTCTTACTTGTCATCGATGCAAAGTCTAAATGGCCAGAAATCTACTACATGAAGAAAGCTCCAGATTCTGCTATTACAATTCATTTCCTGCGAGAAATATTCAGTCGACATGGACTGCCAGAAATTCTCGTTAGTGATAATGCTTCAATTTTCAAATCACAAGAATTCATGGACTTCTGCAAACGAAATGGTATTCGACAACGAATGATAGCTCCTGGTCATCCCTCAACAAATGGACAAGCAGAACGTTATTGCCAAACCCTGAAGACAAAACTGAAATGCATGGAATTCGAACGAGGAACACTTCACGAAAAATTATGTAAACTACTGTTTCGGTACAGAGCTACACCTCTTTCATGTGGAAAGACACCAGCAGAATTATTGTTGGGAGAGAATCTCAGAACAAAGCTAGATCTCCTCAAACCTACAACTCCTGAGTCATACAAGAACAATGCAACACAGCCAGTCTTTGACAAATTTTTCAAGGAAGGAGATAGAGTACAGTCAAGAAATTACACTCATTCAAGCCTATGGAAGTATGGAACTGTTGTTCAACGATTGGGTCATGTTCATTACCTAGTTGAACTAGATGATGGATACATTATCAAGAGACATTTTGAACAGCTTCGACGGTGTGAAGTCAATCGACCGTCTTCTCCAACTCCTATTCGACTATCAGTTCCTATGAGACACTTCCCTCAAAAGAAATCTGTCACTTTTAGTGATCATGTAAGTCAACGAGAGATTCCTGCAGTTTGCCAACACAAGACTTCATCTATGGTAGATGCTTCTACTGAAACAGAGCAAACTTCAAATGCAACTCCTCGATCAACAAGAACTATTTTTCCTCCAGCTCAGACTACTCAACTGAGACGCTCAACTCGTTCCAGAAAACCAGTTCAAAGATTGAACTTGTGACTGTTCAAGTGTTGATTCTTGTGTATAACTTTTGATTCTATCATTAATCATCTCTTAATTTAGTGTGGGAGAATTGTTATGTATCTGGCAACACCAGAAAATACAGTATTATGTTTTACGAGGGTGGCAACACTTGAAGGGAATGACAACATGGCGGGAACGAGATGTAAATATTGTTCCGTAATAAATTAGTTAAGAATTATCGTTCATCTCATGATTCACTACCGAAACGGCTCATAAGTAACGGTTTTTATTAAGCAAAATAAGCGTAAAGTTTTTGCCCCTCCCCCTTCTATTCGGCTTGGGGCCTCGGTTTCTCCAGCCTAGTTTCGGGCTTGGTATGGAGGCTTGAGAACTACTAAATTTTCTACCACCCTGTGAATCATTCCCTCATATATTCCAGAAGACGGATATACAATGAATAAATTCTAAATTTTGACAATTTTTACTGCTGACCTTACGAAAAAAAACCCAAGACGTCTCTCTGATTTTATTTCAAGAACACAAAGGTCCGAAAATTTAGGATGTAGGCTACGTTGTTTGCAGCCCGGTAGTTCATTCTCTTACAAGAAAATTTGTTTGCCAAATAATATATTATATCTGAGACTTAAGCTGATTGCAGCTATAGTGTTGCTAATATTCGAAAACCTATACCAGGACGTCTTTTGGAATTTCGAATTTGAATATTTAAATATTAAGATTATAATATTGGATTTTATTTGTGACAAGAAGCACTAATAGCGTTTCCTAAAAACTCGTCATAAAAAACGTTGTAGGCGGGAAAACGCTTTAAACGGGAAATTTCTGTAAGTGTTAGTAAAAGTTAGGAGATAACGAAAATAAGTCGTACTCAGCGAGAAAAATTCCCAACTGGGAACTTAAATGGAATACACTGTAGTAAGTTTTAATTAATCTACATTTTCAAATACAGTTCTAACGTGTTTCAGAAAGTTTTTCTTTATTTTTGTGAGATCCAGTACGCGATTCCTTTACTTCTATTATTTACATTAATTAAGCAAAAACAGCAATAAAAGATTCTTAAAATGATCAAAGTTATTGAATTGCAACATATATTTGATAAAGATGATGAAACATTAAAAATGTATGTCTGTTCAATATGATTCGAGCCACGATGAAGCTGTTGGACCATGCTAATTTTTATTAATCATTTATAAATTTTGTCAAATTAAAGAGGAATTCCCTCTCAATATATCGTGTTTCATTGACTAGAAAGAATTTGAAGACCTCTGCCCGAGGGATTGAAATCTTTGCTGGGTCCCCAGACCAGACTCTCAATAGCACTCCCCCCCCCCCATAGTGAATACATAAAAAAAAATCATGACGGGATCCATTCTGAGTCTCAGGGCTGCAGCCCTGTCAGCCTCACCCTGAGGGTGAAGGACATGGCGATAGTACTACACAGTAGTAGTTACTACTACTGCTTAACATTTTAGTCAGTCTACATTGTAAACGAAAGATCTCTAAGGACAATAATATGCTATAGATTTAAAATTTTAGGAATTAAAATATTTAATAAAAAATGAATAGGGTTTTTTTTTTAATTTTCAAATTGAAAACATAATCTCGCCTGGAGCCCCCTCCACCCCTTGCGTACTTCAGTGGTAACTGGAAGAGTAACAAAAAATTTTCGGATATAATCACCGTCAATACTTTTTTGTTTTTGAAACCGAGCACAACTCAGGTCTATCGCCATAAGCAATTTACTACCTAGTGAGTTGTGCCGGAAGTGTAAGTGTGTGTACCTAATAGTCTGAGTGCGTATCTAGTGTATGATTTTTCAGTGCTGCCATCTATATCTCAGAAGTGAAATGAGTGATGTGTAGTGACTGAATATTTGTACTGTTTGTAGGACTGTTGCTCTCTGTGGTGAGACTTTTTAACGGGGAGATCGGCTCGCATTTGCGCCTCGAAGTTGGGAACCACAGAAAACCAACTTCAGCCGACCACCACTGTGGTGACGGTGGGGCTCGTACCCGGGTCCCTGCGATGGTGTGGAGGGGAGGGAACCGTCTTTCACTATGCTACGGCATGCGAGTATACCAAGGACTTTCATTTTGGCTCTACTACGCCACAGAATTACACCACTTGGAAGAAACAGTTACTGAGAAAACACTCCAGAATCGAAAGAATTAAGCGTCTTATTAGATACGTCATTTCAAACGAAAACAAAATAACAGTCACGAAACAGTGCCAAAGTACGAATGTTTCAGCTCCCTCACAAGCTGACAACAACCCTTCATCAGACTCAGACTATGATCCTCTGGCATGAAATGCGATATTTTGGGATTGTCTCACGGTGTCTTTGTGCGCGACTTCTGATAGTTCATTGATTCCCGTTGCTGTCAATGGACAATCAGTGGCGGATCATGATTTTGGGAGGCCCCAGGCGCAACCTGATCTGGAGGTCCCCCTATCAGGGGCGGAGTAAAGGTAGGGGCTGTCACCCCCATCCCCCCGAGAGCAGAAAATTAAATGGAAAAAAATGTTTTCTACGTTTTTGACTGAATAACAAACCAAGAAAATAAATTTGCTTAAAAAAGGGGGGAAATTCAGAATTTTTTCCAAAAAAATCAGAACCGTCCTGAAAAATTGAACACATGGTCACAACCACCGCCCCCACCCACAAATTTGCGTTTATCCACCACTGCACCCTTTTGGCCCTAATAAGAACGAGATGGTTCACTAAAATGAACAATATTATGAAATCATAACTTTTTTTTTTATTTTTGCATCACCAAAACCATAAACACAAAAATAAGATAAGGAAATATAATGATATTCTCTGGTACTAGATGAAAAATAATCACACTCCCATTAAAAAAAAAAATCACATTAAAATTCTGCATCATATTTTTAGTAATCTAAGATGTCCGTCCTGGTGCCTTCAGCCTTACGGCAAAAATGGAGATCCGTCATAGTTTTAGTAATTTAATATTACTGATTAATAAAGATTTGATAATATCTCAAATATAATAGATTTGATATAAAGATACTGATAATATTTAATAGAAAAACATTTCTTCAATAGAGGGAAGAAATTATATCAGAGTAAATACAAGAATTATATTTTTAATGGAAGAAATTAGTTCAGAATGAATTAAATTTAATGGAAGAAATTAGTTCAGAATGAATAAAATTTAATGAAAGAAATTAGTTCAGAATGAATTAAATTTAATGGAAGAAATTAGTTCAGAATGAATAAAATTTAATGAAAGAAATTATTTCAGAATGAATTAAAATTATTGTCAATGAAAGAAATTATTTCAGAATGAATTAAAATTATTGTCAATGAAAGAAATTATTTAAAAATTTTTTTTAGAAATTATTTAAAAATTTTTTTTAGAAATTATTATTTTTTATTTGTTTATTCTATTTGATTTTTACTATTATTATATTAATTATTATTATTTTCTCTTTCAGCCACCTCGTTGGGCACTCCGCCTGTTGTAGCCTTTGCCTTTGTATTATTTGTATTCAGAGTGAATAAAAATCTTCTATATTATGCCCCCCCCCCGTTTCGTTCAATAACGAAAAATGCCACAGTATAACATTGTGGCCCGCGTACTTTATAAAATGTTTCAATATGGCCTGCTATGCCTCAAAGGTTGAAGACCCCTGCAGTAGACTCTCGCTAATCCGGTACGTATTAGACCACGGTGTGCCAGATTTTACCGAAATTGCTGGATTAACTTTGAAGAAACCCATTGAAATAATATATGAAATTTCGTGCAAAGACATAGTCAGGACTTGATCAGCAATTAAGAAATATTAGAACGTGTTAAGGGGTTAGGGTATCAGGAGAAAAGTGACACCACACCACCTAAATATCCTGGACTACTGGACGTGCTGGATTAGAGCACGACCGAATTCTCGAGAGACTACTGTAGTTGAATTGAAATGCTCAAATAAAAATTTATCAGATAATTTATATATTTTTAGTTTTGCTTACCGTTATGTTTGGAGATTCTGCAATCTAAATCCTAAAGGAAATCTTGAGGATCGGCATGAAAATTTTTTTCATTACAATAACACACATTACAATTACATTAACAATTAAACACTTTTCGGTCTGACACAAAGATGTTGTCTACCCAAGCCTCCTTGACCAATCCAAAAATGTAGCTCTTTTTTTTAGAAAGAAGGAAAAGAAACCCCCTTGATTTTTTCAGCTGGGGAGGGAGTGTTAAAAGAGAAACAGAAAAATCACGTGATTCAGAATGCATGTCATTCAGCATTCATTTCAAACCCCACTTTTTTTTTGTCATATGGTCGTATGGTTCCAGTCATAGATTGCAAATGGACTGTTGTTTGAACTAAGACGCCTTCATATACGTGTATACTTCATAGACGTGTATTAAGGAGTTCTAGTTTGAACCAGCTTATAGTATTTCATTCAAACAAGTGGGAGACAAAATCACAATAAGGCTGGGACCTGACTACGGCGCGATTGCACGCGGTTGAGGTTGGGGGGGAAGGCATCATCTATAGTTTTATTCTGTCAACGCACAAATACAACTGCAACCGCTGAGCGCGGTTATTTCAACCGAGAAAATCCACTTTTTTTGGGACGGTTGGGGTAACCGGAAAGCTGCCATCATGTATTGCAAAGGCTTGAGCTCCCTGATGACGGTTCGGCTGGACCTGCGGTTGCTGTCTTCCATTGTCTATTAAGTGGTTTGACGAGGAGGGTGATGGGATTTCGGATGCACTGGACAAAGGAATTGCTCTCCTCAGGCTGCCATAAAAAAATGAGAGGAGAAGACAAATTCGAGGAACTGTATGGTGAAGTTCCATGCGACGGAAACTAATTCTTTGTTTGGCGCTTTTGCACTGATAACAATAAAAAAAACCAATGAAGAAAAAATTAAATTTTTCTAACTAGTGAAATTTTTTTGCTTTCCTACATGAGCATACATTGAAACTCGGTTATAATGACATTCATAAACTAACGTGATTACGCTAAAACCGAGATGTATATTTTAGAACGCTTGCAGGGAAGTGTCCTTGGCCCCATACTTTTTTCACTTTTTATCGACAAACTCGATCAGGGTATCGATGGAATTACTAGCAAATTCGCAGATGATGTGAAGCTAATGGGGGTAATCGGAAATGAAAGCGATAGGGAGTTGCTCCAGACCAACTTAAACAAGATTGCAGAATGGGCAAATGAATGGAGCATGACGTTTAGCGTAGATAAGTGCATGGTCGCTCATTTTGGTTCGAACAACCCACGGTTCTCTTACGAGTTGAATGGTGTCACTATCCCGGATGCAACTAGAGTCACCGATTTGGGAATTCTCATTGACGAGCGACTTAAGTTTTCTGAACATTGTTCAGCGGTTGTCAAAAAAGCGAATAGAATGCTTGGTCTCATTTTCAAAAAGGTCTCTTCGCGTTCTCCTAAAGTCATTCTTCCGCTTTTTCGAGGCTTAGTTCGTCCTGGAATGGAGTATGCTGTAAGGTTTTGGAGACCATACCTACAGAGGGACATAGACTTGGTTGAAGGGGTGCAGAGAAGAGCTACGCGTGTCCTTATTGGCACACAGGGCTTGAGTTATGAAGAAATACTTCATTTTTTGAATATGTTTACATTGGATGAACGCAGGTGTCGAGGAGATATGATCGAAGTGTTCAAAATTTTCAATGGGATGGATAGGATGGACCATGAACTTTTAGTACACCGCCAATCGACTGCTTTTACAAGGGGACACCAGTATCGATTGGTGAGGGACAATGCAAGGTTATGGTGTCGCAGGGAATTTTTCTCCAATAGGGTTGTTAATAAATGGAATAGCTTACCCCCGGAGGTAGTAAATTGTAACACAATTGACACGTTTAAAAAGAAATACGATAAACATGTTGGGGTAAATCGAGAAGCTATCCATTCTTAGAATAAGACAATGTGTATATATTGTTTGTAATTTGTGTTAATTGCATTTTTAATTGGGTTGCTGTATTTTTGAAACATATGACAACCATATTTTTATGGGCATCTTTTTATCAGCCACCTCGTTGGGCATTTTGCCTGTTGTGGCGTTGTATTTGTATTTGTATTTGAATGAAATGCATTGGATCCCGATTATAACGTTTTAGCAAAAAACCAATTAGTTACCTCATCCCAGTGGCGGATCCAGGGGGGGGGGGCGATGGGGGCGATCGCCCCCCCAAGAGCCTTTAAACAATAGGTGAAGGGGCGATCGCCCCTCCCAAGAGCCTTCAAGCAAACATAACTCCAGTTACCTCACTTTTTTTCTTTATTAATCCTTAATTTTTTTAATTAATTTCCTTTTTTTCTCAAAGTTCCTTTCCCTAAAATTTGTTTTCCAAGTTTCACCTTGAGATTTCTTCTGCTGGTAAGGTCGAAAAAATAAAGAAGTCATAGCCGGAGGAGGGTCAATTGTATTCCCACCAAGGTTCTACAGGGATTCCATACGATTCGGCTGTCACGCTGCCTTTTCGCTTTCCCCCTAGCGCCTAAGGGCTCGTGTAGAGAGGCAAAAAAATGTACACCCTTCAGTTTTCTCGGTAACGCGCAGTAAAGCACAAGCCATCCAATAAGATGAATCATCGTTTTCTAGCCTTTGTTATCTCTTTTTTTTTAAATTCAGTCCTGAAACCCGCAAGCTTGACGTGGATCAAAAAATGACCATGTCTTCGAAAAAAACTGTTTTCAGTAAGCAAAAATTTTTAAATTTTAAAATAAATGGATATTAAGCAAATTAATTCTATTACTTTTTGTAGCACATCTGGTTTTTTCCCAGAGAATGAAGCTGCATTCGCTTACGGATTCACTGATAATGACATTAACGGGGGGTTCCCCCACAGGGTGAGGCTAACAGGGCTCAGGACGATTCTTATCATTTTTTGATTTTCACTCTACAAATTCACTATAGTGGGGCCTAAAAGTATGAAAAATCTCAGCAAAGCCCCCCCCCTCCTCGAAAACGTAGCTCAAAAGACCTGCGCCAGAAGGTGAGCATTTGAACACACATAGCTTCTCTATAATATCTATGAAAATATAGGCCTCTGCCCCATCTAATAAATAAAGCCTTTGTAATTTGAAATAAGTACCTGGATTAAACATTATAAGTGGATCGCGCGTATAATGCTTTTCCAAAAACCGCCATAAAATCGTTTTAAGCGGAAAAACGCTTTAAACGGGAAATATTAATATTTCCCGTTTAAAGCGTCTCTATGGTCTGAGCATTAGTTGAAGATGGAACCACGAAAATGAATCGCACTAAGCGGGAAAAGGTTCTAAGAGCAGTGCCGCAACCAGATGCTTGGTCAGCATCTTGGTGTCCCTTGTAATGTTAAAGGGCAGGTAAAATGTTGAAATTCACGCCCCCCCCTCCGGTCCAGCGCCCGGGGCACCAAACCTACCTCCTCTTCCCATGTTTCGGCCTTGAGGAACGTTATAAGTGGAATCCACTATATAAAATTGATTGTGTGGAGTCGGATGTTCTGCGGGAATTAAATTTAACCACCATCTTTTCAGACAAAAAATCTGAAAATTAATATTGTGCACTTGATAATCATAATTAAATAATAATGAAAATCATTTCAATTTGCATGAAAGTAAGCTTTTGCTATTTAACGTATCTGTGGCGAAAAACTGTTTTTGAATAGGTTTTTGACAACCATATAGTCTGCACAAAATTGAATAAGAAATTTATTATTTTAAATCACGCAATATTAGAATTTCATTAGGAAGTTTTTTTACTCTTAAATTTTTCTTAATTATGCAGACAAATTAGTACCCACATATTTTATTGAAATATGCGTCAATTATTTCTTGTTATCGAAAACAGTCTATACTTGTTTCAATAACTTTTCAATGCTATATTTTCATATTTAAAAACATTTTCATATTTTATCTTGACGTCCTATTCGAATAAGCAAGATTTACCATTTAGTATTTCGTTTATTTGTGTTTCCAAGATTTTATATTTCCTGATTAGTAGTTCTCTGAAACTCCTGCTAAGGTGGTTCCAAATTAAAGTTTTCATCCTTTATGAGTTGTTTATTTGAAACCGAACCAGAGATTCAGGTTAGGAGATTGAGAGTAATTTTGATGTTCAGTCAGAAGCGCATTTACGGTTTTGCCGATTTGAAGGCTATTCAAATTTCACCGCCCTACCACTCTACTCTAATTTTCTCGACTACTCTATCCACGAATTTTCCATCCCATGTTATAGCCCTTCCCCCACTCGTGTATTAAAGTCACTCTTTTAAAGGTCCGTCCCACGAGAGTTTGCTAGGTGACGCTGGATAAGATAATTAAAGTTAAAGATAATAAAAGTCTTTGTCAGGATCCGCGGTCGTCTCGGGCCTCGGGGAAGCAATAATTTTTAAGGCTTTCAATACAAAGGCAGAGGAACGAGCGTCTTCCTTTGTGAATGACCGAACAAGTACGGTTTACTTCACGCCCGCTGTTATTTTTGCGGTTTATGTCCGACAAAGACTTTTACTAACTTTAATTATCTTACCCAGCGTCCCCTAGCAAACTCTCGTGGGACGGACCTTTTAGTCATTTACATGTTTGCACCCTGTTTGGTCACACACGTGTTTGACGCTGGTTTTGGTAATTGTTTCGTTACTTACACGCGCTCTAGACAATACTGTCTTAACGCATTCCCCGCGGGAGGGGTCCTCAAATGCAGAGGGCCCTCTGGTTTAAAATTTTAAAAGTAAACGTGTCTCGCCAACTAGGGGGCTCAGAAAAATTACTTTTTCCGAGGGCCCAGTATACGCTTCTGACGGCTGACTCTAGGGCACTCACTGAACTGGTCCCTCACTCTTTATGTCATTCATTTGATCATTCATTACTCCCGCTCTAAGTCACGCTTTTGCTCATTCACGTGCTTGCAAACTCTCTAGGTCACTCACTGACACGGTCACTTGCTGTCTGGGAAGAGGTGGGTTTATTTGACGGTTATAAAAATTTCACCGCCCTTCTCCCATTTTGCTAATTTTCTTGGCCACTCAATCCTCAAATTTGCCGACCTTCTGAACTTGCCGCCCTGGGCTATAGCCCATTTAGTTCTGTAAATAGGACATTGTCTTCAGTAACGGGGCATGAGGATGGTTAAAATCAGTGTTGCAAAAAAAAAAAAAATTGAGGGGAAAAACTGAAAAATTACCAGCAAAAAAAAAAAAGGCTGATGGAATTCAATTTTTCTAGAACTAATAGAGATATGAATTATTAGTACAGTAGACTCTCGCTAATCTGGCACATATCACACCAGGGTGTACTGGGTTAACGAAATCGCCGAATTACTGCCGATTGATTGAAAAAGTCCATTTAAATAAAAAACTTCTGCTCGTAAACATGTGCGCACTATGTTTTCCTCTTCTATGCTCGGAGAAAACCGGCCTAAAAACACCGGATTACTGGAGGGATTATTGAAAGTCTGACTCTATACGTAGTAGGATGGGAAACTTTATTTGAAGACAAAAATGGGTTTCAGACGCAAAATATTTTCATAAATCGGGTGTACAAAGCTGGAAATTTGTAATTTTTTAAATTTTATCGTCTCGTTTGAAAATTATAAGTGATAAATGAGGAAGTTAAAGGTATTATTTGTAAATACAGACATGTGATAAATGGGTGTTTTATTGTGTGTAGTACTTATTTTCATTTTAAGAAAGGATACAAGTTTGGTGTGCTATAAAATTGTTCACAGAAAGAAAAATTAACTGTTTAGAACGTAACTGAAAGAAGACTGCTTAATGTTCTTTACATCAATCGCCAAGTCCTCGAAGCGTATACGTGAACACGAAAAGTTGCTGGAGTGAGTGTAGCTCGGCTTTGGATGGTTGAGTTTCCAGCAGCGGTTCCGAACCTTTTCACTGCATACGCCAAGCAGATCATGAGTAAATACTAAACAAGGTATTGAGCGAAACAAGAGGGACCACCTTAGGGACCCCATGGATGGAAACAAAGTCCCTTTGGTCGGGTCCAGTGCCGAGTGGGGAGTACTGAGCTGATATGAATTAGTACGAGATAAGCAGAGCCAGTTGAGGGCCCCACATGGATCTGCCGGCAAATAGATAGAATTCTCTATCGAACGAGACAGACCACAGAGGGCTCACCTGGAATCACTGATGTAAACAAAGCTCATTTGGCCGATCCCATCACCGGCATTCAAAATCTGAACAGGGAAAACATCTACCCTGTGCTGTACTGAAACCGAAACTGCCTTATCACGGTTCCTACATATGAGAGGACAAAAGCTGCGCCGCATAGGTTCAGCTTTTTATCTGAAGCCATGAAGTCATTTAAAGTTTGAGCGGTCACAAGAATTTTTCGCAAGCTCAGTGCGACTCGTTACGGGTAAGGGTGCTGTCGGTGTGCGCGTAATAGCCTACCTATTTATTTGATAACTACTTTGTTGTTGTGCGTAAAGTTCATGCTCCCAAGGGTGGAGCTGACAGGGCCGGGGACGATTCTCATCATTTTTTTTGTTTTTTTAAGCTATAAATTAACTATAAAAGGGCCCGTGAAAAGTCTGGTCTGGGGGCCCACTAGAGGCTTTAGCCTAGGGGCCCGCTCTAGGATGTGGAGGCCATGGTCAGGACTTTAGATAATTTTTTTTTCCTTCAAATGTTCAAGGATCGTCTCTCTTAAACGAGGTTTCTTGTATCCGAGTTAGCTTAGAATTCATTTCCTCTGGTTGACCGAGATCCTTATTTTATTCATATTAATTTGCCTAATTGTTATCATAACGTCACAAAGAGAAACGTTTAATACTTTCACAGTGATCAAAAAAATTAAATTTAAACGGAAAGTATCTCTCTACTTTGACTTGAAAAGCTGGAAAAAAGCATTTATCGAATACATTCGGATGAATTTTTATTTGTGCGCATTGTTTTGTCCGGTTAACTGTGAGCCTTAATTTTTATCAAGCGAAGGAGGAAGAAATAGTATTCTAGGAACATTTTAAAATACCAATTCTTCATACGCTTTTGATATTCTGCTCTCTTTTCATCTGCAAAGTTTTTATTTATTTGTACAATTGCTCATGATACTGTTAATAAAACATTTTTAGCTGGTAATGTGCATCAGAATTCCTTACAATGTTTATAAATATAACACACATTATTCAGTCTGCACCTCAAACTTTTTTTTCGTACGGTATTTTTTGCGAGGGTAGCCGGCACAAACGTTCAAATTTATTATCAAAAACAGCTTATTCATTAATTGTAACACCAGTTGCTGCAAGCAAGTTTTTAAATAAGTATGCTGCATATTGAAAAAATATAATTTTTATAAATATAAATTTTAATTTAGATTTAATTTTTAACTGCCTTCAATTTTTAATTAATTTTTATTTTCAATTAAAATGTAATCGTAATTAATTTTAATGTTAATGTTAATTAATTTTTTAAATGAAAATTAATTGAAAGTTTTAAATAATTTTAATTCTTAATTAATTTTTTATTAGTTTTTTTATTTTAAGTACGTTTGGCACCTGCGGACACTAGTTTGGGTCTCACCGATCGACATCTTCATTGTGAAAAATCGCCCCCCCCCCAACACATCACCCTGGATCCGCGCCTGCCTCATCCAAAAGAGTACAAATTACCACGGGGCCCAACCTTTTATAATAAATTCATAAAAAATTAGAAGTAAAAATAATCAGACATCTGAAGGAATATATTTTTATATTTGCAAATTCTCCATATCAAACTTTTGAAACATTTATTAAAAGCCTAAGTAAGAACCGGGTTGGAAATATGTCCCTAAGAGCTGCATTGCGTGTGTTTTGCTTTCATTATTCTGTCTTTTTGGTATTTATTTTTGTATCGTATATGAATGTGGCTGTCTATCTGTTGTTTTTGCAATGAAAAAAAACCATCTAGGCCAGCGGTTCTCAACCGGTGCTCCGTGTGAACTCCCAAGGGCTCCGCGGCCCTCGAGGAAAATAAAAAAAGAACCAGTAAATTTGAAAAAAATAATTATTAATATTTTTGAATAAAAATAAATCAGTAACTTTGATGAATAAATAAAAAATAAGCCTACGGGGCTCCGCCATAGAAATTATATACTGGAAAGGGCTCCGTGGGTCAAAAAAGATTGAGAACCGCTGATTTAGACAAAACGTTGTATGCGGGTAATATCGAAGAGTGCACTAAAACAATTTTCACACCTACCGTTCTTTTCAAGCAGTTTTTAATTTACATACACACACAAAGTCGCAACTAGGGAGAGCGGGTCCACTGTATCGAGTGCTGAACTAGAGGGGGCGCCGACAGGGGCGTAGCCAGAAATTTCGTTCGAGGGGGGACCACTTTCATTTCGGGGGGGGGGGGACCAAAGTGACAGAACAATGGATTTGGCCATCTTTTTCCCTTTTTTCGGTAATTTTCTCACATTTCGAGGGGGGGACCAGACCCCCAAGTCCCCCCCCTCGCTACGCCCTTGGGCGCCGAATTGCCCCTTTAACACCACTCTTTCTAACCTTTCCTTATACGGGGACGCCAAAAGCTTGCTAGCTCCAGTTAAAAAAGAACCTGTATGTACCTTAAACCTTGCAACATACATACTGATGAACAGGGCCACAACGACATGCGTGGTCAGCCGGAGCAAGCACGCATTTTGGTGCCCCCTTTTAATATTGAAGGAGAGATGAAGGGTTAACATTTGCGCTCCTGTCTGGCTCGGAGTTCGGGGGCATCAGTCAGTGCCGTCTTAACGCATGGGCACACCCGAGCACGGCCCGGGTGCCTCAAGAGAAGAGGGGCCTCCCAAAAATGAGATCCGATTGAAATTTTCAAGGATTTACCATGTAGGGCCTCCTAAAAACCACTTGGCCCGGGGGGGCCCATAATACTCTTAAGACGACCCTGGCACCAGTCCCACCTGCTCCTCTCTAGTTGCGGCCCTGATGCCGTATGTACAGGGTGTTAAGCGGGCCGGGGTAGCAAGTTCAGAGGGGTGGCAAATTTGAGTAATTCGTGGTCAAGAACTTTAAATTATAACGTGAATGGGGGCAGAGCAATTCGAATAGCCAGCACGTGGCGAAGCCATAAATCTGTGTCTGGAAACGGATTTAGTGTGAAGCATGTAAATAATTTCGTATAAGGACATTACGTTCCCTTCGTGTCATCGCATCATCTAGAAAAAATCATCTGATAACTGATCGGGAGAAATGATAAACGAAGAAGTTTTTATGAAGTTTTTCGTTACCACGGTTCTTCGTGTTCATCACAACGAATTTACTAATCCTCCGTTGATGGATGTTCTTAGTATTATTATATAGCGTTATACTGTATCATGTGTGATTGAATAAATTTAAAAAAAAATTACATTAAACGGAAATATCATATGCTCCAGTGGTTGCCAATTTTTTTGTGAGCTAATGGCCCTTTGTACCGTATTTCCTTCTCGTGCTGCCCCCCCCCCATCTTTCCCCAGGACCTTCTACCCCGGGTGGGGCACTGTTTCACTTGTTGGTCGAAAATTGAACTGCAGCTTAATCCCATTATAGCAAACTTCCAAGAGATCGGAGAAATCACTTCGTTACAACGAAATTTCCTTGTAAAGTGATACGAAGGCCGGTTGTATCAATAAAAATTAGACAAAATTACGATTAAAATAAAGTACTTAACACCAGATTCATTTTCCTTACATTTATTCCGTATCCATCTCACTGTTCAACAGATTAAAAATTACATGTCCATTTAATTACGCGAGGTGGCAAGTAGTGAAGAGGAGGAAGGAGTCAGTAATTAACTTACCGCCGCCAGGCAGGGGTGTCTACGCACGTCGAAGTTTCTTGTCACTCTGTCTGTGTTACGGCTTCTTCCTGAAGGTCTCATCCTATCTCGCCAAACACCTTATTGTGCGCCAACCGACGCCCTCTTGTGCGCCAAAACAGCGTAGCGTTCCCACATAACAACTTGCAGTTACGGTTAAATTGAGCAGGGATATTATCACAATTTATTTCCCTGTATCAAAAGGAATTCCAGGTTGTTGCCGTTGTGCCTATGTAAACTGTTGTGGGAGGTTAGAAAAGTTTTCTTTAGAACGAGATTTTCACTGTAACGTTATTCGTTAAAACGGGGTTAGACTGTATTTGTTTTACTTCATAAATCTCCCCATGGTCTCATTGAGATATCCTGAAAATTTGGATGTACTCGGTTAAGCAGTTTTTGAGGAAAAACTACTCGAAGTACGAGAACTTAAACTGTAATCACCCATTATGTAATTATTTACACTCTAAACCGGAGGTCCTCAAAATTTTTCTAGTTGTGGGCACTGGCTGTACCCATCCATCATCGAAAGGAGAGCACCTTTACAAGTTTGATCATACGTATGCATGAAAATTAGGATGATTTTAATCCTCGAATGCAATTTGAACGAGGTAATTTGATTGAAACGTCGATCGAATTCTAGCAAGCAATTATTGGACAGGAGCTTCGAGAACTCCAGTTGCTTCAGGTAGCACCGTGGTGCTCGCGAGCAACAGGTTGAAGATGCCTGCTCTAAACCATTATACTACATCTGGTCATGTAGGCCCTATGTGAACAAGAAGCCCAGGGTCACGCGAATATGGGTGGCTTTAAGATGGCCTTGGTCCCACGAACAGCTTTGCTGAGTTCGCAAAGTAGTCCCTCCCCCCCCCCTTCTGATGTACACCCCAAACCCAAAACAGAAGTTCTCGAGGTGTGGGTCGCTTTTTCTGGGAATGTTCGGCATTATCGCTCGGAAGGACTTCATGACGACTTTGCATTGCCGTGAACCCCTGCAGTGCTTTGGAATGGCCCTTGCTATTCTTACGAGCAGGCCGAAGAAGCCGCGAGTGACAAAAGTTTCAAGAACCCCTGCCAAGGTCTTCCAAACGGGTATACCAGTCGGTAACCGTTTTTCAGTTTGTTTGCCTTCATCCGGATTTCTGAGAATTATAAGAAAAACCATTATCTATTTTGAAGGCAATAGACCTGTTGGGAAAAGTCATAAAATTTAGATACTGTACTTCCATTTAAGCCCAATTGACTAGCCTTCCATGCACGCCCTTGGGAAAATGAATGGTCTTTTGAAAAAAGGAACTTCGCGAAACATAAAACAAATTTCGTGGAACCTGTCAACTCGGACATCTCCTACATGGGGCAACTTTGAAAGGCACCGTCATAATCCTACAACACAGAATGTCGGCAATACCGAACGGCTTAATTTAATTGTAATGGAACCGTAGAGGTGTCCACTTCAGACAGGTTTTGGTATCAGTAAGCCAATCTGAAGCCGCAGCTACGATTATTATTGGAACGCGTGAGGGCGCTTGCACAGTGTTGCAGTACATTACTAATCATATTTTATCCATCTCATTTCTTATTTACCAGTTCCATTAGTTAGCTGTGTCAACGAAATTATTTTGTGCCACCATGTCTTCAGCAGATTCTGATTCGTTAATGGCTAGCGATAGTTATTCCGAAAAAATCATAAGCGCGGTTGAAAAAAGACCAGCTTTATATGACAAAAATATGTTATTTAAATAGTTTTTTTTTATAATATGTTATTTAAATAAATTATGATGATTCCAGTCATGATATATAAAAAAATTTGTGCGATTTGGTCACGAATCGTAAAAGCATCAAAAATGGGTCAACTTGTAGGTTGTCTTTCTTCAACTTTGAATTAATTTCAAACGGCAAATATTGTTACAGAAAATTAAATTCCATTACATGAATATTTTTATTAGTATATACAGTAAAACCCCTCCTTCTTGTGAACTCGGACAGGACAAAAAAATTAAATCCATGTAAAATGGGTGACCGTTAAAAAGAGGTTTGAAATTCATACTTTTATATATTATACAACTGTAAATTATTATTTGTCCGTAAAAGAGGGAGTATCTGTTATGAGGAGGTTTTACTGCAATGCAGCTTATGAGCACGAATTCGCATGCTAACTGGAGCCAACTTCAGCTTGGCGAAAATAATTTAGCCAATCCCGAGATGTCACGTGACATTAAAAAATAAAAAAGAACCCGGTTGCTAACGGTAGTATGAGTTTCACGCAAAATTCCACGGTTGCTGATAAGATCAACCGCACCAGCCGAACCGTAGTGTGCCGGCAGCCTAAGAGCTCTACTACATTCATTTTAATTAATACGAGTGTCTCTTCCTGTCGATGTCGCCGCTTGCCGATAGCCATCCATTATACTGTATACAAAAGCTTACACCAAAGCTGTCGTATTATCGGCGCCCATAAAAGCATTTAATACTGTGGAATGAGACATCTGTTTATGCCTTCACTCCAATTTTCATTTCGGACAGACATTAGGAACTGCTGTTCTCACCCCTCCTCCTGCTTGTGCCCTTAGGGAAATACTGTTTGAAAATGACCCTCCCTGAATGATCGCTTTACAATGTCTCTTCTTTCTTTGTCGGGGAAGAACTGGCCCTTGAGAGCTGCGTCTTGTAAATTGTTCTTTTCTTTCAGTTCCCGTTTTTCTTCCATAACTCTTATACGTACAGTATACATTAAAAAAAAAAAAAAAATTGCGGTTAAAAAAAAAAGGGAGAGCAGATACTGTACTTAGTTCAAGAGATTTGTTGATGCGCATGTAAATTCATATGTAGGATGAAGCACACAACTATTTGGAGGCCCCACCCGCTCTGCCGCGGCCTCATGCGCCTGTGCGGTAATCCACCACTGTGGACAATGTCGCCTGTCTTGTATATATATTATATACGGGGTGGTTATAAAAAAACTATCCCGACATATGGGCCCCTAACTATCATACCATTCACAGAAACTGAATGAAATTTTGGCATAAGGTATTTTGATGTATGCGCTCAAGAATGATATGGAAAACAACAGTGTCACTCTAACAGTTACGGTTACAGTGAGAAAATTTCGAAAATATCAAATGGCAACACCAAGTTTTTTGCGTATGCCTATGTCTGGGATAGATATCTCCTGGTGTTTTGATTGCACATACATTTTTTTAGAAGATTTAGGAACTCCACGTCTTCCACTTGAATATCGTTGAGGATTTTATCACCCCATACAACACCCGTACATTGAATATCATTATCTCCATTAAAAATCGACGCGAAAAAGTCATTGAAAGCACTACACATGCCTACATTGCTCTCTAACCTAGATCCTCCTATCGAGAGGGGGCCAACTGTCATCCATTATTGACGTATCTAAAAAATGATTTTGGGTCAGAGCCGATGTTATCTAGATTCAACTTCCTTTTTACTATCCCTTATCGTTTTACGCTCTTTTATCAGTAAACAATGATAGGCCACCTCGTCCACTTTTATACTCTATGAATGCTCTTTTCTTTTCAAGAAAAAGGTTACGCACGCTATTCGTGAACCATAGAGGGTGATATGTACAAACACGCTTTTTACGAACAAAGGGTATGACGTCGTGCAAAACAGGACAGCTTCGTACTCTGTTATGGAGAACGGGAAAAATATAAGGTGTAGTGTCATTATTATTTTGTGACATGCCATAGAAATGAAGGAAAATGAAACATGATTATTATTTATTCCATCATACACACTTAAGTACTCCTTATTCGTATATTTGGCCCACACGTAAAAACAAACACTACACAGTCATTAATTCCGCGATCATTATTATTTTTTATTATATGTTGCAGTAAAGCTGAAAATTGTTGTACTTTGTTAATATTTTGAAATTGACAAATTCACACCTACACACATAATTTCCCCCCATCATATGATGTAAACCCCACACAAAAACACGCCACATAATCACCAATTAGCATCATCATTGTTATTATTATTTTGATATGATATTCCGGGAAAGTGATGAAAAATATCATTTTTATGTCATTCTAACATCTGCACGTCACAGTTTTATGCTCCCTCATCACCCTATACGTAAATGCCGCCTGAGAACACCTTCCACATTAATTACTTGTAGTTGTCCTAATTAGAGCCGAGCATTGTTTAACCACGTGAAAAAATTAAATCCCTCATTTGGCTCACTTAACTCTGTTCGTCGACGCTGCGATTGGTCTCGTTCGACGGGAAATAAATTGTTGAATGTAAATTGAAAATTTCAAATCTTTCGACCCATAATTTCAGCAGAAATTCAAATTCCAGATTTTTGCATAATTGTGTCAACACGCATTTTGGCCATTTTGCTCTCTCTCTCTTCCCTCAGGGACGAGTCACCATTTTCGCGTGGTTTCGTCGAGAGGGCATGACGTGGCGATCTTGTGACCCAAAAAGTTGGTGGTCCAGAGAAAAGTTCACGAAGACGGGGCATTTTGCTCTGAGACATGATCGAGGTCGGACATTCCTCAAGTTACGTGGCCCCCTCCCCACCTACTCCCCCTTAAGTCCGCATAATCAACGAGTCTGCGATTAAAAAGAAAAGCTCTCCTCCTTATACCACCCGGGAGGAAGAAGTTGTGAATGTCGGTATCACCATGGGTCAGCGACTGGGCAGGGGTTTTTTTACCGGTCAAGTTACCGGAGTTCCGTTCAAACTATCACCAGTAAATGACACTGATCATCCGTCCTCCTAGAAAAATCGGTACATCACCTACGAGCGACCGCAGCCAGCCACCATCTTTTGAGTCAGTCCGTACATCACCAGTGAGTGACACCACCCCTGAAAACGAGTTATGATCATCTTCCGTCGTGACATCACCATGGGCAGCGACAGGTGCCGTGGTCTTGCTGTCTGTCAAGGTACCGAGCTCCCGTTTCCAGATACCACCAGTAAACGATCCTGATCATCCCTCCACTGAAAAATCGAGACATCACCAACGAGCGACCGCAGCCAGCCACCACCTTGGGTCTGTCCGTACATCACCAGTGAGTGGCACCAGCCCTCCGACTTTTTTGGACAATCGATACCACACCTGTGAACGGGTTACGGTCATCTTCCATCGCGACTTCACCATGGGCCAGCGGCAGATACCGCGCTTCCGTTTCCAGATACCACCCAAAAACGACCCGGATCATCCGTTCTCCATGAAGAATCGGTACATCGTCAACGAGCGACCCGAGCCAGCCAGCATCTTGGGTCAGTCCGTACATCACCAGTGAGTGGCACCAGCCCTCCGACTTTTTTGGAGGTAGCCAGTGGAGGAGAGAGAGTTGTTGGAATTTAAGCTGTATAAGAGAACTTTGATCTGGTTAGCGTGTATCTCTGTGTAAGGTTTCCCCCCATCGGGAAGAGGCATGATGGGATTAGAAAGCGTGGGTGGGGGGAGAAGGACCCTCGTTGGAGAAAAGAAAAGAAGCTTGGTGTGTTTTCGGCAGTTAGAGAGTGGCTCGTGCGGACTCAGGAGTTAGTTTCAAAGGCTTGCTGTAAGCGAGAAGGACGTGTTAACAGTATAATGTTTATTGTTGAAAATTATGATTAAACCAAGATATATACAGGGTGATTATTAAAAAAACTATCCCGACATATGGGCCCCTAACTATCATACCATTCACCGAAACTGAATGAAATTTTCGCATAAGGTATTTTGATGTATGCACTCAAGAATGATATGGAAAACAACAGTGTCACTCTAACAGTTACGGTTACAGTGAGAAAATTTCGAAAATATCAAATGGCAACACCAAGTTTTTTGTATTGGAATGTGATCTCCATTGCGAAAATGGAGGCAACTCGAACGGCAACTGTAGCATGAAAATCACCGGCGGTAGATAGGCTAAAAGTGAGGACAACCAATAAGGACAGAGAAGCAGCATAAAATAAAGCATTTTATTGTGTTTCACAAATTTTCCACATGACCTTGTGGAGGACTAATCAGGCTGGGATCTCAGCCGAAGAAACGGTGTGACGAATGAAACGAACATTAATGCTCTGGTGCACGGCAAAGTCACCTTTTTACTTTTTCCTTGCCTAGCTCTGGGGATTTTCGTGCTACAGGTGCCATTCCAACGCTATTTAGTGTTTTTCAGTATGGAGATCGCATTCCAATACAAAAAACTTGGTGTTGCATTTGATATTTTCTCACTGTAATCGTAACTGTTAGAGTGAGACTGTTGTTTTCCATATCATTCTTGAGCGCATACCACAAAATACCTTATGCCAAAATTTCATTCAGTTTCTGTGAATGGTATGATAGTTAGGGGCCCATATGTCGGGATAGTTTTTTTATAATCACCCCGTATATAAAAGTGGCAGTGCTTATGATTGTGGCAATCAGTCATTGAAAACGAACTCGACACTCTGCTTGTAAATACATGTAAAAATTGCTGTTCTGTTAATAAATTTGTAACATTATGAAAAGTGTTTCCCCCCTCTGCTTATTTCAAGGACTTGTGAAAAATTATCAGGGGAACAGCATTATAAACTCTAATTGAAACAGTAGACGGATTAAGTGCAAGTAATTTTTCAGCTAGTTTTTGGACACTTAATACCTCAGTTTTTAGTTACATTTCTTTCCTTCCTTCCATAAATTATGAATGCCTTTTCTGGTTTTAGGTATTTTTAGTGCCTTTTATGCTGCTAATTTCAACTATTTTTAGTGCCTAAACTTTCGGGTTCTATTGATTATGATTCCAACTATCAACGCGTTTCTGAAATAATGAAAAAACTGAGTTCTTCCTTAACGATTCCTTCCCCCACCTTCACGATTCATGTTCATAATTCGAAAAGTTTATTAGTCAGAGAACGACTACATATAAGTTTTTTGGTGGGGGTGCAAAATTCCTAAACCTGGCCCTGTTCTCAGACTTGATTGAGAGGGTGCAGAGAAGAGCTATGGGTGCTCTTGTTGGCACACAAGGCTTGAGCGATGAACAAAAACCCCAGTTATAGCCTTGTACACACACATAGAAAATCTCATTTCATGTACAGGGTACATAGCTAAAAGCACAAACCGCAAATTACTCAAGAACCTTTAATCTTAGAGGCATTCTTCCAATTAGAATAAGTATCCCAGTAACGTGTGGACCTCATACAAGGTATTCACATTTTAAGGGGTCATATAGTTATTAAAATAAGAAAAAATTAACTTTTTATATGGATACCCTTCTATACGTCAAAACCCAATTAGAAAGTTGTTTCCCTATCTCTGAGAAGAAAACCCAGAACATCCATGTTGAGAATGTCATTGTTTACTTAGAAAACACAAATGTTTGCACTGAGAAAAATGAGGTGGAAGTGATCCAGGGCCATTACCATGGACGCCGGGAGATCTCTCTTTTTTGTTGCTCCTTCCACCTACCTAGAAGTATTACCAATTTTCTTTATTTTCTAAATCATTGCACTCATTATCATTGATGGCATTATGACTGAGCTCCCATGGAGAGCCCCCGCCTATCTTCAATGACAGATCCTTTCAAAATACATTACGTTAGAAAGCATCATCTAAAAATACTGTTACAAGCGGTTTTTTTGGTTGGAAAACTACCCTATTCTTCGTTGGTATAGTACCACCATTTTTGTGAACTCATGCAACATTATCAAAGGTATTCACACATGCATCCTCATTTTTTCATGTTTCGGAATCTGTTAACTCCAGGTGTACTTTAATTTGCAATCGATTGAGATTGCAAATTTTTATTACTTATAATTTGTGTATTTTGTGAAATACATTTTAATTCACTTTGATTTACAGAAACTTTTTATTTCCCTTTATGGCTAGTTTTTCAGCCATAATTAGGAATTTTTCCCACTTCTGGCAACTTTTTTTTGGCAAGAATTATCAATATCATATTTTTTTCCATGAGTAATATGTCGAAAGTTCAGATTTAAGCGGCTTTGAATATTTTCATGGGAAAAAGCTGGCTTTGAAGTTTTACCACCCAGCTTTTGAGGAAGAACCCAGAGTGTTCAGGATTTCAAGTGTTCATGTTTCAGTATTCTGGGAAAAAATTAATTTTAAAATAAATACATAATTCAAGGTTTACCAAATTTTATATAATGCATTATCACAAATCCAGTGTTCATAGGCCGGTATTACACTATACAAGTTTTATAAAAGTGCTTGCATAAAACTTGAAAAATACAACGAATAAGCTGATGGGTTACATTCAAGCTTATCCAACCGATCAGTTTATTGGATGTATTTTTCAAGTTTTATCGAAGCACTTTTACAAAACTTTTACAGTGTAATACTGGCCACAGACAGGAAATGGAATATGGCGATTAAATTATCACAAGGTAAACATAACTGGATACAATATGGAGTTTCCTGCAGCTCCATATTTAACTATGAATACTTGTTTTCAAGTTATTGGTTTGTTACACGCTAAGCAAGCTAAAATAACCCACAGCACCAGATTTGCGATGCGGCACAAGGTTGTCAAGAACACCAAATGCGAATAGGAGTAAGGTAGCGTAGTCATAAATCTGTCTCTGCTTAGGATGTACATTGGAAAATTAGAGTTATGTTTTTGTTAAAAGAAGAAGAAAAAAGTTGAAAATTCATCTATAGTATGATAATAAAATATTTTTAATTACAATTTATTTTATCCACAAATATAGATTTGACAAATTTGAATGAAATTGATGAGCTAAAATAGTTTTAAGACTTTTAGTAAAAAAATTATTTTAAAGTATTCAATAATACATAAAATGGATAAAAATGTGAAATGAAAAATGATGGTTCTCATCAAGGAATTTTGCATACTAGAAAAATACAATTTTTTCTTCCCAAACAATGGTATACTTCATCAAAAGTATTTTTTACCCACACTGGGCCGAAATAAAAATAAAGGAACTTTATTCAATGGTCCATGGAATAAAACCCTAATCCACGAATCATTTGCCTTCAGGATGAAAAAGCTTTCAAGATGCTCGACGATTCTGCATGCTGGACCTCAATAAAAGTGATCCATCAACCCACATATTAGGTCTATCAAGCATAGTGTACCATAAAGAAACTTCTTCACCAACAGAATCCATCCAGTCCACTTCGTGTCCCATGTGATCACCTGCATTAATATAATTAATAAATCTTACAAGTTAAATTATCATATTCATGTTAAATCAACACACTGTAATATCAATTTATACTAAATATATAGACTCTGTGGTTTGTAACCAGACAAAGCAGACATTCAATTTCAAGTAATTTTTGAAAAAAATCTGAATGGGTACTCTTGTTCTCATGCTACAGAAGTGAGAATACAAATACAAGGCCACAATAGGCAAAATGCTCAACAAAGTGGCTGAGAAAAATGTGCCCATAACAAATGTGGATGTCATATGTTTCTAAAATAAAACTTCTAGGTTATTACTCTGGTTGCAAGATATTGAAGCAAAGAACACAATCCTTCCCACTCCAACCTAACCCAATTTTTTTTTTCTTTCAAACTGTGCATCACCTATCTTATCTCCAAAAGGGACGTTCTACAATTCCAGCAGCGTCACAAGGAATAGGAAAAGTTAATAAACTTTCTTTGTCTGACACAAAAAGCAAAATGATTCAGTTTAAAGGGAAGGAAAGTTTCTATTATTTCCATTCCCCTGTTTCACTTTTGTCATCGAGGGAAAGGTTATGTCATTTCCATTCCTTCGTTTCAAGATTTTTTAACGTGGCTCTGAAACTTTGCATTACCCTAAACAAATTTCACTTCAAAAAATATTTAGAAGAAAAAATAACAGCAAACAGTCTCATAATACTTGACAACTAAACTGAAATAATATTAATGAATATAATATAACTTAATGAAATAATATAAAATGTATAATAAAATAATTCTACATGTTAATTCAAATTTAAATATGTTCACCTATGTCCGAAATATGCATATTCATATGCAGGGGCATATGAAGTGTTTGAGCACCCACAGCAACCTCAGACTCTGACACCAGTGTCTATATGTGTATTGCTAGACAGTGCCATCTGGCAGTCGAGCAATTAGAAAACTTGCCTCTGACTGTGCCGTTCTGGGTTTGAATCCTGGTTCAGGCATGGATGCCTATTAACACTAACAAATTTCCTGGACAAAGCATACTGCTGGCTCTCTTGGGAATATGTGTGGCTCACAGTTATTAAAAAAAGAGGGGTTAATAAAACATTCAAATCGTTATTCCAGAAAAGTAAATAACAACTGGAATAGCATAGATAGGATAGGGAGAAAATATAAAAATGTCCTCAAAAACATTAATATATTTCTATATGAAACACTCACTTCTATAACTTCAGTTTTTACAGAAATACAGCTACCCCCATGTGCCTATAATATATTGGCAAGGTTGGTAAAAAACCAGTTTTTTTTTATTTAAATAGTATTAACATTAAAAACAATAAAATTTCTAAAAAATCATTCAAACTTCTAATAATTAAACTAAAATGTTTATTTATGTAATTAAAACTATTACCATATTTAATTAATCAATAGATATTTCTCACATTTTAACAAAAACCAACTTTTGCAATTTAATTATTTTTTGCTTAACTCAATGGTTTACTTTGTGTTTGAAAAAATTATTTTAATGTTATTATTAATCATATAATAGAAAGATGTTTTTCTCCAGTTACTTTCAGTATGCTTAATTAGGAAGCTATTTTGCAAAAAGTAATAAAAATTAGGTGAATATAATGTATTTAATGAAGCATAAATAATGCTGATTAATTAACGATGATTTACGATATACAAATACAACGCCACAACAGGCAAATTGCCCAACGAGGTGGCTGACTTAAGAACATCATGGATCCCGAGCCATCCTTTGGAGGCCCTACCTACTACTATTACACCCCCCCCCCGCGGAACCCCCCAACGAATCGGTACATGCGGGAATGTGCGTGTATGTGTAGTGAAACCTGACGTGAAGTTTTTTTGTTGTTTCTCTGTAATGCTTGTTATGTGTAGTGCTGCCATCTGCCACCAGTTTTTCTAACTATGAGTGAAGTGTTATGATTGAATGATTTATCATTGTAGGACTGTTGCTCTCTGTGGCGAGACTTTTTAACGGGGAGATCGGCTCGCATTTGCGCCTTGAAGTTGGGAACCACAGAAAACCAACTTCAGCCAACCACCACTGTGGGGTTCGGACCCGGATCCTCGCATCGCGAGTCCGTCACTATAACCACTCGACCACCACAGCGGCAACAGGGTGATTATAACTAAGATTCTGATTTCAAAACACTGTAAAAAAAGAACGATTGTCAGAATGACTTGAAAATTAACATGAATATTCCTGAAAAAATGGAATTTTATTTGTCAAAGGAGAAAAAAACAAACAAAAAAATTTAAAATTAATGACACTGAACTCATCCAACACGTGGGAAATTTGCTCGCAAGATAGCCAGTCATGGCAAAATGATAATTTAATTATAGCATTGCACGATCTCATAATTCATGGAAACATCACAAAAAACGAAGTAATTGAACAAATAACTACAACTTACTCAAGAAATGTTAAATATGTTGTCCACCATGTTCTGGCTATGAGGTGAAAACACAAAAATTCTTGTTCAACAACAGATCAGAGTATGCCATGGTCATGATGTGGATGCACTTACAATTCACCTTTATTAAACCAAATGCGCCAGCACGTTAATTTCTAACATATAGGGGATGCGCTGAAGATTGAAATTCACCAATGGCATCACAACATTTTGAGATGCTTTCCCCCCCCCCCTCCTCACAGCCAGAAGTTGCAAGGGTTAAGATGCATCCTGTTATTGTCAAAATGGGTCTTCAGCAGCTGCTTTTCTGGTATTGCAATGTGCATCTTGATAGAAGTTGTTCTATTCACACACTGATGCTGTGGAAGTGCCGAAACGATGTGGTTGCACAAAATAGATTATACTGCTGGCCAAGTACAGCATCATCTACTTGCACATTTTGCACTTTTTTCTTTTGCCAAATTTCCATTGCTTCAGGAGTATCCATGCAAATTTTCAAGTCATTCTGACCAGTAGTTGTATATATTGTATAGTTTGGAATCAAAACTTTAATTATAATCACTTTGTATATAACTGGTCTGGTTATTTTTCATAAATTTTCCACTACTGTACAGTAGAACCTTGATTAAGTGGGCTTAACAGTGAAAAAGTATTTAAAAAAAAACAACTATTGAATATTAATACTCGGAGCTATACAGTGTAGGAGATGTGCTACTTCTTATGGGGAAATAAAATGAAAATGTATGTGAGGTAATGTAACTACTAGTACACTAGTCTTTGTTCTTTAAGGGCAGCTGGTGGCTTTATTGGATCATAGGACCATCTGACCCTAGCATGATGGTGTCACTACTGTTGTTGCTTCTTTGTGAAGGCAAAAAAAAAAACCTGAGATAATACACCACTACATTTAGATGTGTGATGCAATCCTTATTCATGAATTTGCTTAAGATAGAGCATCAGAATGTAGCCAAAGGTTAAAAAATGTTGTAAGAATGAGAAATTTTGGCTTTTATATATAACTTTAATTAAATAACTAAGATATTTCATGTGAAAAAAAATATATATTCAGGCCACTTTTATGAGACTTTTTAAAAAAAAAAACCATTTATACCATCTTATATCATTTAAAGATATACCATCAGAATGTACCCCAAGAATATAAAATGTGGTAAAAATGAAAAATTTTGGCTAATAATAAACCAGTATGATATTTGTCGGGGGAAAAAATTATATTTAGGACACTTTTATTTGATTTTTTGAAAAAAACCACTTGGTATAAACCAAACAACCCTGTATATCGGAGAACTTATAACTCAATGTCTAGTGGTGTTTTATTAAACTTTATTACACCGGTAATTTTTTATTACAAAAATAACTTATTCAGCATGTGTATCTCATTAATAATAATAATAACGTGGTCCTCACGCTTATTATTGTAGATATTATTATTATTGTAGATAAATCGAAGATACTTGTACTTTCTTATTATATGAGTTTTAATGTGTTAAAAACGCAAGCCAAAACCAGCTTTAACAAAAAAATTTTGTTCTTCCCCCCCCCCCCCCCAAGTTGTTGTTTCTTTTAAATGCTGGTGCAATCTATGGGTTCAGGTCACTCAGGCCTCTTCCCCAAAGAACTTGTGATGTGGCGGAGTCCCCAATACTTGTAATTCATGAATATACAATAATGCAACCCTCTTCCCACATATATGCCCTTGCAATAGGACATTTTAATGTTTCCCCCCCCACTCAAGATGCAAATGCCAGCAGGTCTTGCAGTTGAAAGCGTTTCCTCTGCAGATAGTAGGCAGATCTTCAACACAATACTTACATAACATAAAAAAAGATTTAGCATATGCCATTTTCCCCTTCAAAATATAGAACACGAATGGCATCACCAGTATAGCAAGCATAACTCTGACAGCATAAATACGTTAGAAACACACACACACATACACACAACAGGTTTTTGCTTGTATTTTATCCGGGGTGAGGCTGATTAAAAGACATGACATATTAACATACACCATTTATTAACGAAAACATAATGAGAACAATCTTGATTAATAATTAATGTACAGAATATAGACAAAGACACTACGCAGCAACCAGGCAATGTGACCAGGATTGATACAGGACGTAGACACACACATGGACAGTCTTGACCACTATCCTTATATCTTGTTGCCAGATACAACAACACCAACCAGATTTTTTTACAGAAAGTGAAAAAGAAACTTTTATAGTATTTTTTGAGCTGACACTTGT